>NC_053441.1:60884324-61184324 GCF_007990345.1 Gossypium hirsutum | reverse complement strand
TTAGAAAAACAATCTTAATTGAGCTCAAATAATTCAATATTTATATGATTTGATTTTATGCACTTACACCCTAATTGAGATCCTACTAAAAGTTAGGCCTAAAGGGCTATCAAACCACTAAATTGCTAAGGAAAAAAAAACATTAAAAGACAACAAAAACGTTTCTAATTCAATTCATCCGAGTCCCCTTTCTTGATTTTATGCATAACAATGGAGAAAAGGGTTAATCTAATTCTCTAGTTTTTTAGTGACTCCAATTCTCATGAGGGCCAAATAAGCAATCAATCGGTACATAACAAGCATAATAGCCAATGCAACGGCAGACACAACTTGCCCATTGAGGCCAACAGATTTTATACCCTGAAAATCACCAATCAAGCAAGTCTTCATATGATCACCACAAGGGTATGTTTCATTTGGCTTGTATTGAGAGCCCAACAAGAGTTTGTATGTGTGATGGCTAATGGACATGTATTTGATCCATGCTATGAATGGTGGGACATGTTGGATGTAGTAACCCCCGGCGAGGAAGAAAGTGAGCATGATGACCGAACCGAGAATGGTGGCCGATTTTAAGTCCATAACCATGGCACCAAGGGCTAGTCCTAGGCCTTGAGAGACTAGGACACTAAAAAGAAGTACAAATAATGTGTGGAAGAAATTGGTTGCTGTGGGTTTAAGCCCTGCCATCCAATATGTTATGGTGATGAAAACTGTGGGAAGAATAAGTTCCATAGGGAGATCAGCTGTGATCCTTGAAATGAAATACGAAGAGAGCCGATATGTCCCCGAAGATCGTTCTTTTTCGAGCATCATACGTTCTCGAGGGAAGGTGAATATGGCTTGAAATAGAGGGTAAAAACCCCAAAATCCTGAAGTAAAGAAGAGGAGTCCAATCTGCATGTTTGCAAATCTCGAAATCAGCATAATAGAGGGACTAAAACCATAATTAGACCAATAACTTGCACACATTCAATTACCTGGTCTTGCAAGTGAGAAATATTAATTTTCCACCATAATAAACCTGAAAGCACAGCTACAATAAGGACCTCAGCAATGTTCAAACCAGAGAATGATTCATGTTTCCTTTCTTTTACACCCCTTTGAAGCAATACAATGAATTGTTGCCACCAAGTTGTGGGCCACGTTGCAAGCTTCTTGTTTTCCAATTCATCAGGAGCTGGTTCATTGCTCATATCTTGAAGATCTTCCTTTAGTTTGTCTGCAATTTTGATCCCATAAGCACCAATCAATGTTTTCTTCACCAGGGTTTGCTCCTTCATTAGCTCATTTGGTGAATCACCTAAAATGAAAATACATCACATTGGGATTCTTTAATTAAGGTTAGTACTCGTGTTCAATATTCATATATGATATTTGAATATGAGAATATAATACATATATATATTACACTCACATCCATATCCAGGACTAATATTAGTTACTAAAGATGATTAGGTAAATGTATCATGAAGATGCTTATATTAAAAGTCAAATTATATTTTATCTTTTCTACTAAAAAAATAAGTAAATTAGTCTTTATACTATTTACTCTTTAATTTAATATATAAAAATTAATTTACTCATTTTTTAAATAAAAAAATAAATTATAATCTACTTCTATTGCAAATCTTAAACAATATTTTTACCTAAAACTTCTTAAAACAAAGTTAAATGAATTTAGAATTTAGGGTTGCATTTTACTTTTGTTGGGAATTGAAATCATTTTCCAATACATTTAAGATTTCCCACGCATTTCCTAGATTGTTTATCAAAACATTAAACCTACATTGGTATTTGGAATAGACTGACTCAAAAGAGAAAAAGCCTTAATTATGGTCATACCTGTTAATTACAAAATTCAATTTGGTTTCAATGCAATATAAGGAAATTAACAAAGATTCATGCAAAAGATCAAGAAAACATACCGTTTGCAAGATCGAGAAGGAAATCTGAAGGGTTCATAGCAACTATTGGTACATATCCAATGCTTGAAAAATAATCCATGGTTGCCGATCCTTGTCCAAAATACAGAGGGTTACCATCACATAACAGCAAAACCTTATGAAACATGTAAAATATCCTACTCGATGGTTGGTGTATCGTTAGCACAACTGTTCTTCCACCTTCAGTAAGATCCAACAATGTAGACACGATCCGTTGAGCCGTGGTCGAATCCAGACCGGACGTTGGCTCGTCTAAGAACAACAAACTCGGGTTTATAAGCATTTCTTGACCTATACTAACCCTTTTACGTTCCCCACCCGAAACACCTCTCAAGAATGGTTCACCAATTATGCTATTTTTGCACTTTGTTAGTCCGAGTTGATCGATCACTGCTTCAGCATGCATGATCTTGTCCTGTTTGGTGAAACTATTCGGTAATCGAAGTAGAGCGGTGAAAATGAGGGTTTCGGTCACGGTTAAATGAGGGTAAAGGACATCATCTTGAGTTACGAATCCGGTTTTTCGCTTCATTGAATTGCTGAATGGCTTGCCATTGTAAGTTATGGTGCCATTTAGGTGACCTCCTAGACGACCTCCCAATGCTGTTAATAGAGTTGTTTTGCCACTACCTGATGGACCAAGCATGGCTAACATTTCCCCTGGTTGAACCATCCCACTGATCCCATTTAAGATCACTTTATTATCATCAGAACTCGGATTTTTTTCGAATAATTTACCTACTTTCCGTAATTTGATCGTATACACCACATCGATAAACTGCAAAATATTGAATCAAAAAAAAAAAAAATGAGAAACACTACAAAGACAATATGTGCCGATTCTATCAAAACCCATAATGGGTTCACAGCGTAAAAGTGCTTCAGGTTGTTTAAACAAGCAAAAGCCATCCCTAAAGTGCAAGAGCATGCCCCCATTGTTGCTGAAAAGCAAGCAAGACTCAAATTCAAGATTCTCCATCTTTAAACAAATAAAGCTCATGACAAGACTCAAACCCAAAATAGAAGATATCCTAAATATTACGCATACCTTTAGAACAACCTGTTGATTTGTAACCTTAAATATGGCGTTGGCTTTGAACTGATCTTCAGCCCGAGTTTCAGCTGCTTCAATATCCGACACTTCCTCCATTGTTACCAATCCAATCAATACTTCACTATATAAAAGGCTTATAATCTTTTATGCTTTTCAATTCACATTCAAGCATTAAAACTATATATATACACACACACACACGAAAAGGAGAGGTTCAAAAAATTTGCATATTTGACGAACAAAAAAACAAAGATAAATCGAAAAAAAAAAGAAATTGATATGAATGCAAACAAAGTGAAGATAGGTTAGTGCATTATGGGTCATAGATGATTTGTTTTTGGGGTTTACCTGTAAAACAATTCTGCCTTTTTAGTGTCCTTCATTCCTTTAACTTGTTTAACATATTTATAAGTGTTTGAGACGGGTAAATTACTTCCACTTTTATCATAATTTCCGAAATTTAATTAAACTGTTTTAATTAAAGTTCTAGCTTATATAGCAATATGAAACTAATTTTAGGATATATTCTATGTCAATACAATAATTATAAACTAAGTTTAAACTTTTACGCATATACAAACATTCCATTATAATATTATTAATAAATTTATATAATAAAAGAACAAGTAATAAATTATAAGTAAATAAACTTTAGAGGTTGATTATGTAACATTCATAAAATTTGAGAAATATAATATCTTATCTATAATCTATAAATTTGGAAATTTTTTAAGGGATTAATATAATTTTTTATGGTCATTATATTATTGAAATTATATTATAAATATTTTATTATTTATAAAATTTATCACATTTTTTAATAAAAAATTAATTTTAATAAAATATTTGATTAAATAAATTTACTTGATAACTTATAAATAAGAATTATGATTCTATTAAAAGACTTTTATTAAATGAATTTATATAATAAATAAAGTATGTTTTCTATTAAAGTATATTTTCATTAACCACAAACGTAAAAAGAAAAAAAATGATGTAATTACTATTTAATTTTGTATTAATTATATGAATTAAAACAATGTTGCAAATTGAATATGATAAAAATGATGTAATTACTATTTAATTTTTTTACTATTATATTGTTTTACGTTAATTACTGTAATTAAAAATATATTATTTGAAAAATTAATAAAATTAAACATAAAATGACATGTAACCGTTATAAACTAGTTTAATAGTGGAGAGTATAGCTAGGAAACCAAAACTTTTAGAGAAAAATTAATGTATATTATGATTAGTTAGTTAATTAAAGAAAAAATTACTATTTTTGTTAGAAAGGAACGAATAATCAGTAAGCTCATTAATTTGATAGGAATTATAGAAAGGATTGAAAAAGAAAAATAAGTTAGTGGCATTTGAAACCTAATTTTTATCCCTCTTTCGCTCCCTATTTTCATATGTTTTTTTTTTAATTTATAGCTAACCTTTTATTGTTGGAAATAAGTTTAACTTCTTACATCAAAGATTGCTTTAATCAAATTTCGTGTAAAAGGTTTTATTGAAAATATTTTTATTATTTTCCTACATTTATTTGGTGGAAAATAAGTTACCAAAAGTATGTCATTTTTCAAGACGCGTTCAAATGAAAGTTTTTTTCTTTTTCGAAGGAAATGTCTTACGCTTTCTAATCTCGTGAGATATTTTTCAAACTTTAGTTCTCTAAGCCCTTACCCTCAAAACATCTTAGATTGTCTTCTGATCAATAACCATTATCGACGTTGGTGCTTCTCCCTCTCTGAAGACGAGAACTCAGGTGAGATAGATTTTGCTTTGGGTTTATGGGTTTTTTTTTTCCATTTCCAATTTCTTTTCTTGATTTTCCATTTTCATCTCATTCCTTACTTTACTATATTCATTTTCTTTCCTTTAGCTTTGATGGGTTTCATCTTCTATAGAATATCTTTGATATCTTATTGTTTCTAGTTAAAAGCTCACCTTGAACCTTTTTTTCCTTTTATTTTTGTTTTTTCTCCTCGGTCTAATATACTTAAAAATTATTCTATTTGATTTTTTCCACTTTTTTATGCTCAATTTGCTTTTAAGGGGTGTTGCATTTTCTTACAATACTTTTTGTCTCTCTAGTAAACCAGGCAAATCTTTATGCTATATGTTATTTATGCTTCTAGATTAAGAACAATTCATAATGGTAGAAACTTTTATTAGGCATCCTTTTTAAAGTGGAAGCTTTTTAGTTTCCAATTATTGTTTTATACGCATTGTAGAAATATTCATTAGTTTTCAATTATTGTTTTATACGCATTGTTAGTCACATTATACATACCTTAGATGTTTAGTTGTCAAAGGGATGCTCCACTGTAGTTGTGTTTCCATGGTATCATAGACTTTGGATTGGTCAAAATATAACAATTTTTTTTTTCCAAGAATACCATTTGTAGCAATCATCATAACCTGGAAAGAGTGAAATCACTTGTGAACTTCATTATAATAAATACATTCTTTTGAAATGAAAGAAAAAAAAAATACTTGGTGAAATATTAGTGGTTGCGCCATGGAGGTAGAGGCTAGCACATTAAGCATCATATCTTTTCTTAAAAAAAAAAAAACTTAGGTGAAATATTATGTTAGAAAAAGCATCCTAATCATATAGGATATCAACATGCATTAGTATGATGACATGGTAAGGTAAGAAATAGTCATAGTAACCAAGTTATAAAATAAATTATGGTTAAAAGTTCACGATCTTTAATCCACCTTCAAGGAAGCCATTACTTGAAAAAGGAACTTAAGTTACTATGATGAAGATACTATAAATAGAAAACCAAGAATTATAAAATATAAATATGACATCCATCTTTTGAATGAGGACATTCATAAACTAACTTATGATATTTCTAGTATTAGCCAACTAACATATTTAATTGTGCATTTTACTTTATGACCTGTATTGCATTTTTTTTATTTTGTATTATTTAAAATTTTTTTATTTGTTAATACCATAAGCACATATTGAAGGCTAGAAGCTGAGTTAATTTTCACTGTCCATATTGATATAAAATGAAATTTAAAAATTGTTTGAATTCATTCTATATGCTCAATACCTGTGTGCTAATACCATGTTTCTTTTTACTCTTTAAAGGTGATATCGATGGAGATGGATGGGTTTGATGACGATTATGTTTTTGTAATTGTTGACACCATTTTTTGGATGAAAAACGGGGTCGACTTGGGTTTTGAAAAAAGAAACGGGAGTCGCCACCAATCCACTTTTTTTTATGAGGTGTGATTGGATCACCTCGAAGAGGGGTTGTTTTTAATAAACGGTTTGATTTTATTAAAACAACAAGTTTGGTCCACGAAATTCAAAAAAACGGGTTCGGGAGTCTGTTACGCACGATGAAGGATTAGCACCCTCGATACGCCCAAAATTGGTACCTAGTTGATTACTTAATGTCTTAATGTCAAAAATTGAGAACCTTGAAGAATTTTAAAAATACGATCCTTGTATTAAAACGTTGAAAATTTTCAGGAAAAAAGGGATATTTCACGTTATTCGAGACAGAGAATCATATTTAGTAAGTTAGGACACAATGTCTCAAATTCTCGATACGCGAATGAAAAATGCTTATTTAAAAGATATTTTATTATCTTGGTTTTAGAAATAAATTAGGCCCAGTAAGTTAGGGCACGATCTTTTCTTAATTCCCGAGATCGTTTAAAAACTTGAGTTTGAAAAGATTCGTGTATTTAGATTTATTATGAAAATGGAAACCCAGTAAGTTAGAGTACGATCCTTTCGAATCTAAACACGAAATATTTTTTAAAACAAATTTTGTTATATCGAGTAAAATAAAACACGAAAATCGTAGTAAAAAATGTGAAAGCAAATTACATTGTTGTTATACGTGGTAAAATCATAATAAACATAAAAATAAAAAATGATACGAGTAATAGCAACAATATAAAATAAATAAAAGTCATACCTACAATCATATAAAATAACAATATATATAAACAAATAAATTAAAACATTCATTCAAAATAATAACGAAAATGAAATAAATAATTAACAAATACAATGAAATATAAAAAGATATATATAGACATAAACTAAAATATGTATATATATAAATTAACAAAATATATAAAGTATATTTAAATATATAAAAGAAAAAATAAATATGTATATATTTATGAAAATGAAAAAATATATATATATAGATATGTATATAAATTGTAAAAAATATATAAAAATATATAAGTATATATACATATATGTTACAAAAATAATGTATATATATCATAAAAATATATGCACATATATATACATATACCGAAATTTTAATAAAATAAATATAAATAAGTAGGTAATAATAATAATAATAATAATAATAATAGGACTAAATCAAAACTGAAACGAAATCTCAGGGCTGAAATCAAAAATAAAATAGGGTAAGGGATCAAAATGTGAGGCGCGCGAAAAATAGAAGGGCCAATTAGGAAATTATTCCTATTAATCGAACGGCGCCGTTCTGCCAAGACCCAAGCGCATGGTTCCTGGACCAAATTGAAACGGATGCGAAAATTTGTGGTCAAAATTGCGAATATGAGAAAACTTCCTTGAAAGCGCTTCAAAATCGGAGGGACTAAATGCGCAAATATCCCCCTTTTAGAAAACGCGCAGATCCTCCCCTCGGGTCGGGTCACCGCGCGGGTCAAGGGGGCGTAAAACGGCGCCGTTTTGTAACCTTTATTTAAATCAAATTTTTTTAAAAAAATTTCATTCTTTCATTGTTTCAGAAAAAAATTTCAGAGGAAAAAAAAAAGAAGAATCCCCTCAGTCCCCCTTTTCTCTTGGCCGAACGGGCCACCATTGACCCCGCCACGTGCGGTGGTCGGAGGCTCCAAACGGTCGTTTTTAACCCCGTTTTAGGGACCGGCTGAAGGTCAGGTTTCAGAGCCGTAGGGTCAAGGAGCAAAACCCCGAACGTCACCTTCATGGTCCGACTTCGGTAGCCCGAAATGGAACTCCGGTGACGGCGCAAGAAGAGCGGTTCAGGTACCCCGTTCTTTTTCTTTCCCTTTTTCTATTTTTTTAACAGTTATTAAAGAAAAAAAATAGTTTTAAAAAAATGAAAAAAACAAAAAATCAATCGAAAAGAAAATGGCAACCTTTTATTTCATATTCACTTTTTTGAAAAACAGGGGCCGCCCCCTTTACATCTCTGTTTCGGCTTTTTATAGCCCTCATACATGATCTATTTCCTATTTTTTCTTGTTTCTCTTTGCTGCTTGCGTTTTCTTCTTTCTTTTGCAGGTGGAGCAGGTGCAAGTGGGGTGATGGGACGTGCAGCGCGGCGATGGCGACATGACCGTGGCGGTGTCAGAAGGCCAAGGGTCAAAGACCCTAGAGGCGGCGCCTAGGTTAGGGTTTCAGTCCCTGAAACCCTAGTCTGACTTGGGCCAATGAATTGGGCTCGGGTTTTGGGTTAGGTTTTAGATGGGTTTGGGTTTATTTTGTAATTGGGCTTGTAACGGGTAGTGGGCCACCGGGTAAATGGGCCTGCAACAGCTGCCCCTCTTTGCTCATTGTCATGTAACGATAACAGAGCAAAGACTAAGAAAGGCCCATTTTGCCCGGTCTCGCCGAGTCTTGACTTGTTCTGGTACTTTTCCATTTCAAGTAGTTTCATTCCAGTCCACTAGGTCTTATTGCTTCGATCCATTCCACTGCATTTTAGAGAGATGCGTCCTGTAGCCTTTATCTTCTTCGCAGCAACTTCAGGGGGACGAGGTTTGTGGTTTAAGTCTACTCCACTGTAACGTCAGAGAGATAAGACTAGCTATGATAAATTTAATCTGACCTACTGCAACTTTAGAGGTATAGGCATTGGCGCTTCGGCCCACTCCACAACGTCGGGGAGATAGAATTACTGGCTTCAATGTACTCTACTGTAATCACAGGGAGGTAAAATCTGCCATCTTCAATGTGCTCCACTTTGGGAGATAAGATCTGAAACGATCTACTCTACTGTAACCTTAGAGAGATAAGATCCTTTATTTTAATCCGTTCCACTGTAATCTCAGGGAGATAGGATTACTAGCTTCAATCTACTCCGCTGTAATCTCAGGGAGATAAGATCTGAAATTCTTTGGTCTGCTCCACTGTAATCTCAGGGAGATAAGACCTGATGCGATCTACTCTGCTGTAACTTCAGAGAGATAAGATCCTTTATTTTAATCTGCTCCACTGTAATCTCAGGGAGATAGGATTACTATCTTCAATCTGCTCCACTGTAATCTCAGGGAGATAAGATCTGAAATCTTTCGGTCTGCTCCACTGTAATCTCAGGGAGATAAGACCTGATGCGATCTACTCTACTGTAATTTCAGAGAGATAAGATCCTTTATTTTAATCCGCTCCACTGTAATCTCAGGGAGATAGGATTACTATCATCAATCTGCTCCGCTGTAATCTCAGGGAGATAAGACCTGATGCGATCTACTCTACTGTAACTTCAGAGAGATAAGATCCTTTATTTTAATCCACTCCACTGTAATCTCAGGGAGATAGGATTACTAGCTTCAATCTGCTCCACTGTAATTTCAGGGAGATAAGATCTGAAATTCTTCGGTCTGCTCCACTGTAATCTCAGGGAGATAAGACCTGACGCGATCTACTCTGCTGTAACTTCAGAGAGATAAGATCCTTTATTTTAATCCACTCCACTGTAATCTCAGAGAGATAGGATTACTAGCTTCAATCTGCTCCGCTGTAACCTCAGGGAGATAAGATCTGAAATTCTTTGATCTGCTTCACCGTCGTAGGCAAGATCTGCTATCTTTGATCTGCTTCGCAGTCAGCAAGATCTGATGTCTTCATTGATCTGTTCTTTGGGGAACATGACCTGTACAATGAACCTGATTATGCCTAATGATTAGAATGGCATGATCTAAATGAATCAAATGCTCCTAACAAGACATGTGTGAATGGTGTTTGCATGAATGCAAAATTTTATTTTTCCGAGAATGATCCCGCTTAGGTTGTCATTACTCGAAGTTTATTAAGGCTTTATGACTAACGTGTTACAACACCTTCTTGCTTGACTGGCCTTTCTGAAGAAACATTTAGCCAGGTTGCCCCCACTGTAAACCTCCAAGTTTAATCCATTGGGGCACAAAGCTTGTACCATCATTCTCCCACTGCAATCCAAGGGTAGAAATATGTGGCCTTTCCTAAATCCTTCTATCACCATTCAAGGATACAGGATCTGAATCGTTTTGGTTTCTTACACCATTCTCGGGGTGTCATACCAAAGACTCATGCGCAAATGAAGGCTCTCTTCTCCAAGGTAACCTCTTCCTATTGCCTGGTGATAATTGCTTGCTTGTTTATTTAAGCCTTGTTATTGACACGACATCTTGTCATTTTGTTCAATCAATGCATTTGACAACGAAATCTAAAGAGAAAGTCCAAATTTAGACTCTTCCTTCTCAAATTTCCAACCTTTACCTGGTGTGTTCTAAACAATCATCCTATTTCAGGTTCCTGTGATATTTAGAAACTTTCCAGAGTAATATGCAAAACTTCCTTTGTGAAAGTTTTATTAGTCCATTAATTATTATTCCAATGCAACACGTTTGCAAAAAGGTCATAACAATGAATAAGAATAAAGTTGGTTCTGAGCATAGCTCGAAAGAACAAATTATCGAAAATAGTAAAGAAGGATGACAAAGAAATTAATTGGGAATGTATATCTTGGAAAGGAAAAAAGTATTCCAAGAACAACAAATAATATGAGAATTGGGTGCCTCAGATATCGCAGCTTGAACTTTTCTGTACAAACTTTTTGAAGACCAGTTTGAGTTTGGCATGTGTTTAGGAGATCTACAGTGCTTTGTCGATGCCCCAAGATGTCGCTTATCCTTTCCTGTTAATTCAGGCATAGCAAGATCACCACATGCCCCAATATGATCAAAATTTGAATCGCTCTGATCGCCTCATGCCCCATTCAGAACAAATATTTGAGCCGCCCTTTTTCGGGTTTTCAACTCAAATCCCCTTTGAACTAAGGCGCCCTTTCCGGGTTTTCCCCTTAGCCTCTCCATTTTTCATTTTTCATTTTCATTTTTCATTTTTCATTCTTATTTTTATTATTTTATTTTTTTAACTCAGAGTGCCCTTTGCGGGTTTTCACCTTGGTCCTTTCTTCTTCTTTAAACGAAGTATTTCTTGACTGGATCCGAGTTTATAGGACTAGCAATCTCACTCAGGATCAGTGCTCTTCTGAAGAATGTCTTCTTTACAACGTAGGGACATTCCCGGTTTGGCATTCATTTTCCTCTGGAATCCTTTTGGAGAGGAATGATCTTTTTCGACATCCAACCCTCTCGTGGAATTCTCTAAGATGACACTGTTCATTATGGGCCTGTATCATTTGTTTCCGGTACATCCGACCCTGAAGAATAGCTTTTAACCTTTTTCCTAGTTTCAACTGATCACATCGCGATTGGATCCATTCTGCTTCATCCAATTCTAGCTCAACTAATACTCGGAGAGAAAGGAATTCAATAGGTAAAACTACCTAAACCCCACAAACCAAATAGAAAGGTATTGCCCCGGTACAGATGTTCGACAAGCAAAGAAGGCAAACAGTAATTTCTCATGCCAATCCTTGTAAGTCTCAATCATTTTCCTTCAATTTTCAATGTTCAACTCTAGGCACTTCAGTGAAGAATCGTGGTGTCCACTTCTGAGTTAATTTGAGACCTCAACTATCGTGCTATTGTTTAAGCTCAATTCATTCTCCAATACCCTCTTCTCTGAAATTCTGTATCGGTATACGATGACTTTGGCTCATGAAGTAGCCTCTCAAAATAAAGTAATGCCCATTATAAGTCTTCGATAATGGTGATGTCCATGCCCCATTGTACTCGAAATTTGAGTCGCCCTTTTCGGGTTTTCAACTCAAAACCTCATTTGGTCACAAAACGCCCTTTGCGGGCTTTCGCTTGACCTCTCCTTTTTTCTTTTTTTTTGATTTTCTTTTTTCTACTTTTGATTTTAATTTTTCTTTTTTCTTTTCCTTCTTTTTTTGCTTTTTTTTATGGAATCTGAACTCTTAGGATTAGGCAAGTCCTTGTTATCCCTTTCGAAGAATCTTCTCTAATATCGGATTTCTTTTGCAGAGCCTTTTGGGGCGAAACTACAACTGGAAACTTTTGATCTTCCCCTTTCATCCGAATAAAATCCAACAACATCTTGAATGGATAGAAACTCAACTTCAAACGGGCAAAGCTATACTGAGCTAACAAGAAAGGCATTGCCCCGGCAAAGAATTACATCGTTCATATTGTAAATTTCTGACATCGTGCTGTTGTACAGATTTCATTATCGGCGTTTAACCCGGGCATATCCTGGTATGATCCTACAAAGATATCTTCGAACTCTAGAGGTAACTTGATGATGTCTCACTTCATTTTTTTGCGGTCAGGTCAATTCTAATCTTCGCCAAGCTCACAATTTCTGATGATTCCTTGTGAGGTAGAATTTGTCTATCCTCTTGTTCAACCATCCTTAACAAGCCAGGAGATAAAATACAATCTTTGTCATTTTCAAAGCCCTGAGATCCCTCTGAACACATGCCTCGTTCAAAAGGAAAATCTGGGTCTGTATCAGAGTCATTTACGCAATTGATATCCGGGGACCCTTAGCAAGTACCAAAGAATATACAAAAGAATGTATAAATTCATGAATAATTATTTGTATCATATAATTATGAATGATGGTTTGGAAGAAAATCCAAAAGAATGAAAGAATATAGAATTATTCGCAAAGAATGAAAATATTGGCTCAGAAATAATTGCACAGACGTATTTCATTAAAATAACAACGTTCAGACATAAGCCTATTTCACAAAGGAATTTCTATCATTTCTAGGCTAAAAAAACAAAAATGTTCTGAGCGTTACTCTAGAAAAGCTCTAAAAACTATAGGGATTTCTTCCGCAGTCTAATTGTTTAGAACACTCCAGAATTCATAAGGGCGAACATTTAACGAGGTCCCTTCCCAATTGTGTCTTCAGACACGTCGCTGATGTGAACAGTTGCCAACATTGCTTCATACATCTCATTCATCCTGTTGTCAACATGATTGGGTAGATGGCTTTTTGCACTAGATGAATCACCCAACTTGACAATACCCATGTTGATGAATTTTTTCGACTAGCTTCTTGAAGGCAATGCAATTCTCTATTGAATGCCCCGTAATTCCCGCATGGTAGTCACATTGTGTGTTCATGTCATACCATTTGGGATACGGGAGTTGTATGGATTTTAAGTAACGAGGAGCAACAACATGCGTATCGAACAAGCTTTGATACAACTCCTTATATGACATCGAAATTGATGCGAACTGGAGCTTCTCAGTACCTGGTTTCACTCCAGATTCTTATTTTAAAGGGCTCTGATGGCTGGTGGTCTCCGTCTTTGACCTGCCCACAGTGATTGGTTTTGAGTGGCCCTTGTTATATCCGCCTACATTATCCCTTTTATTCCCCTTCTTCCTTGGGGCCTTTATAGTAACTGGGTACTCTACCCTCATCTGCTTTATTTCGGCTAGATTAGTAACGGATTAGCTAAATCATTCCTCAAATTGGATCCTAAGCCTGTCATGCAATTCACTGGTGTCGATGTACCAGTCTGATAATATTGGGATCCGATAGTAAAGAGTGTTCCTTGTGGGCGCCCATCTGGCTGGACCCGGACACTTGTTGGAGTACAATCGAAGGAATAGACAAGATCCTCATTATCAACCCCAAAGTAAACCACCAGGTCTTTCACTTCTTTTGACTTTCCAGCTAGCAATCGGTTGAACTGGTTTATCATAGTTCTTCGTAATTCTAGCATCTGATCTCTCATCTCCTGTTGAAATTCAGTCAATTGCTCCTGCATCTGAATCTGCATTCGCTCTAATTTTTCCAACCTTCGTTCCATTTCTCTAGTCTTTGCTTGGATATCGTAAGGGTGTTTGGTTGGTTGGTTTTCTAGGCTAGCTGAAATAAATTTACTCGTTTAGACTCTTTCAATGGATTTTAATGCATGTAATGCAATGTAATGCAAATGCATGAAATGAATGCCTAAAGAGACGTTGATTCTGATTCAATTACATTTAGGAAACTTTTCTAAAAAAACAAATTCCCTTACATAAAACGGATACATGTACGGCCTCACCCTCATATTCCAAGAAACAACATCGGTCTTTTTCTTCATCTGCAGGTTAGATGCCATTGCTAGCTCCTTCTCTTGATCTTGGTTACAATCCATTACCTGACTGTCCTCATAAGGCTCGTCCGCCTCTTTAAGGGGGTGGAACGTCGAAGGCTCTTAGACAATCGCCTTGAATCTTCAGGCCACGAAGCAAGGTCACGAACTCTTCCATCATCCTTCTTGTGTTTCTCAGAATATATTCAGGCAGTCGTATTATTTTCCACTTTATCAAGGAATTCGTATTCCATGACAAGCTTTCTAAGTTAGTAATCAAACTTGAATCAATATCTCTGTCCTAATATGCAAATGCGATGCGATCAAAACACAACAAGAGGGGTTAGTACAAAACATAAACAAGCAATGAAACAAAACTACCTAGTCGGGTAACCGCTAGGGATTTGGAGTGGCTCTACCTAGGGTGGGCTCCTAAGGTTCACTACATGTAGTATGGCTCTAGAGATAAGGTACCTGAACCAGCAGATTCCTCGATCTTTACCCATTATAGGCTCATACAGACCGAGTTCGGTTCAGGGGAATACATTTCCCTATGGCCATGCGAAGATGAAAATCTCACGAAAACATAGGTACAGATGTATCCCGAAAGCGATTCACTATCCCATGCGGAGGTGAAAACCTCACGAAAGCGTAGTTTCTCACTCCCACTTAAAAGGGTGTGACCAACGGTCATGCAATGCAATGTGCAGAAAGATACAAAAACTTAAACTAACACAGCAATTATAAACCACAACGATGAAAATTGTAATAAAGACCAATGAAATGCGATGAAAGGATCGTATATTTAAACCAAGTTTTTGATTTTCGACAAAAAGACAAAAAATAATCAACTCGTGGCTCGACTCACTTATTATGGGTCCCCAGTGGAGTCGCCAAGCTGTTGACACCATTTTTTGGATGAAAAACGGGGTTGACTTGGGTTTTGAAAAAAGAAACGGGAGTCGCCACCAATCCTCTTTTTTTTTATGAGGTGCGATTGGATCACCTCGAAGAGGGGTTGTTTTTAATAAACGGTTTGATTTTATTAAAACAACAAGTTTGGTCCACGAAATTCAAAAAAACGGGTTCGGGAGTCGGTTACGCACGATGAAGGATTAGCACCCTCGATACGCCCAAAATTGGTACCTAGTTGATTACTTAATGTCTTAATGTCAAAAATTGAGAACCTTGAAGAATTTTAAAAATACGATCCTTGTATTAAAACGTTGAAAATTTTCAGGAAAAAGGGGATATTTCACGTTATTCGAGAAAGAGAATCATATCCAGTAAGTTAGGACACAATGTCTCAAATTCCCGATACGCGGATGAAAAATGCTTATTTAAAAGATATTTTATTATCTTGGTTTTAGAAATAAATCAGGCCCAGTAAGTTAGGGCACGATCTTTTCTTAATTCCCGAGATCGTTTAAAAACTTGAGTTTGAAAAGATTCGTGTATTTAGATTTATTATGAAAATGGAAACCCAGTAAGTTAGAGTACGATCCTTTCGAATCTAAACACGAAATATTTTTTAAAACAAATTTTGTTATATCGAGTAAAATAAAACACGAAAATCGTAGTAAAAAATGTGAAAGCAAATTACATTGTTGTTATACGTGGTAAAATCATAATACACATAAAAATAAAAAATAATGCGAGCAATAGCAACAATATAAAATAAATAAAAGTCATACCTACAATCATATAAAATAACAATATATATAAACAAATAAATTAAAACATTCATTCAAAATAATAACGAAAATAAAATAAATAAGTAACAAATACAATTAAATATAAAAAGATATATATAGACATAAACTAAAATATGTATATATATAAATTAACAAAATATATAAAGTATATTTAAATATATAAAAGAAAAAATAAATATGTATATATTTATGAAAATGAAAATATATATATAGATATGTATATAAGTTGTAAAAAATATATAAAAATATATAAGTATATATACATATATGTTACAAAAATAATGTATATATATCATAAAATATATGCACATATATATACATATACCGAAATTTTAATAAAATAAATATAAATAAGTAGGTAATAATAATAATAATAATAATAATAGTAATAATAATAATAATAATAGGACTAAATCAAAACTGAAACGAAATCTCAAGGCTGAAATCAAAAATAAAATAGGGTAAGGGATCAAAATGTGAGGCGCGCGAAAAATAGAAGGGCCAATTAGGAAATTATTCCTATTAATTGAACGGCGCCGTTCTGCCAAGACCCAGGCGCATGGTTCCTGGACCAAATTGAAACGGATGCAAAAATTTGTGGTCAAAATTGCGAATATGAGAAAACTTCCTTGAAAGCGCTTCAAAATCGGAGGGACTAAATGCACAAATATCCCCCTTTTAGAAAACGCGCGGATCCTCCCCTCGGGTCGGGTCACCGCGCGGGTCAAGGGGGCGTAAAACGGCGCCGTTTTGTAACCTTTATTTAAATCAAATTTTTTTAAAAAAAATTTCATTCTTCCATTGTTTCAGAAAAAAATTTCAGAGGAAAAAAAAGAAGAATCCCCTCAGCCCCCTTTTCTCTTGGCCGAACGGGCCACCATTGACCCCGCCACGTGCGGTGGTCGGAGGCTCCAAACGGTCAGTTTTTAACCCCGTTTTAGGGACCGGCTGAAGGCCGGACTTCAGAGCCGTAAGGTCGAGGAGCAAAACCCCGAACGTCGCCTTCATGATCCGACTTCGGTAGCCCGGAATGGAATTCCGGCGATGGCGCAAGCAGAGCGGTTTAGGTACCCCGTTCTTTTTCTTTCCCTTTTTCTATTTTTTTAACAGTTATTAAAGAAAAAAATAGTTTTAAAAAATGATAAAAACAAAAAATCAATCGAAAAGAAAATGGCAACATTTTATTTCATATTCACTTTTTTGAAAAACAGGGGCCGCCCCCTTTACATCTCTGTTTCAGCTTTTTATAGCCCTCATACATGATCTATTTCCTATTTTTTCTTGTTTCTCTTTGCTGCTTGCGTTTTGTTCTTTCTTTTGCAGGTGGAGCAGGTGCAAGTGGGTGATGGGACGTGCAGCGCGGCGATGGCGACATGACCGTGGCGGTGTCAGAAGGCCAAGGGTCAAAGACCCTAGAGGCGGCGCCTAGGTTAGGGTTTCAGTCCCTGAAACCCTAGTCTGACTTGGGCCAATGAATTGGGCTCGGGTTTTGGGTTAGGTTTTAGATGGGTTTGGGTTTATTTTGCAATTGGGCTTGTAACGGGTAGTGGGCCACCGGGTAAATGGGCCTGCAACTGTAATGATTAAATATTTGTGTGGCATTATTTTGTGTAGATGGATCGTATTAAATATCATAATGTAATTGTTGGGTGTTTGGCTTTAGTTTTAGCTTTTGAGGCTCTTTGGATTAAAATATTAAAAACTAAGAAGCAAATTTCTTGTCACCCTTGTGTGAATTGAAATTATGAAGAATAAAATTATATTAGTAGTATTCTATATAGAGGTGACCAACATTGCATTGATGTGATAAAGATGAGATTGATTTTTTTTAAATTTGTAACATTCTTACTAGGAACAATTTGTTACATTCAACTAGATCGGTGAATGTTAAGGAGCAAGTGGTTATATTTTTACATACAATTGGTCATAATGTAAGGTTTCGAGTGATTGGATTAAGATATTATAGATCAACTGAGAAAATTCACCATTACTATAGGGTTGTATTAATAATTATTTTGAAATTGCATAAACTATGTAACACCCTACGCCCGACCCAATTTACGAGATCCGAATATAGGATGTCACCAGAACATAAAGGGCTTAACAAAAAAATTAAAATGGGTAAAGATTTTACTGAACGTACTTCCTACGTATTTATTTTTATTATAATAAAAGATTTGGAAGGTAAACATATGTTTGGTTACAACTGATCAACACAACCAGAATTATGGGCGAAACTTTTGGGTATGATAAAGCCTTACCACTAAACCAACAGGCTCATTCTTGTTAACAATTAAGCAAAATTGATATATATATATATATAAGCTAGATTTTCAAAGTCAAGGATTGGAACAAAAAGAACAAAAATTCAAAGGAAATGATTTGAACACAAGACCTCACACACACATCCAAGACACTTAACCACTGAACCAAGTCAAATTATTTTACACAAACCCTATACCCTTAAATAAAAACAAGGCATGTCTACTCTTGATTCACTAAGCCCAATTCCTACTAACTTGATTTTTGGGATGTGAAATATCTCATGTCCAATTATCCAACTTTAAGTATAGTGCATAATTGCACAACCTTACTTACATCAAATCATACCAAAACACATTCCAAACATTGCATTTAACCATTTCCCAATCAATCAATCCAATATAACTCTATTCGACCTCAAAACATAACAATCTAACTTAATCAAATTTAGCCTAATCAATCATACATTTGGCCATTCAATATCATCATTTAAATATAGCATTCATTCTCATCATGCCATTCACACAACTTATTCTATTTAACCAAAAGCATATCATATCAACAAGCTTTACTATATTGCAAATCATACCTAATATAGATTCAAGCTATGTCATTATACAAAGTTAACCAAAATAAACACCTACGTACATGCCACATAAATGAGCCTTAAAATTATTGAAAGACTATCAAATCAATAATGAAATAGTGTGAGCATCTCGATGATCTGATAGACACATTCCTCAAGTTAGCAATCTACAAAGAAAAAGTGAGGCAACAGAGTAAGCATATTAAATGCTTAGTAAGTCCATATGAAATTTACTTATCTTACCTTGACATTTCAACAATTAAGCAATTAAAACACATTGGGATAGATAAATTGTGATCCTTTGGCATACTACTTTCATATTCAATTCAAAAAATACATCCAATAGGTTAGTTCATTTACATGTCATGTATTTATAACACAATCATATACATATGTAACAATTCATCTTATATCATATACTAATCAAATCATATTCAATTTGCAAGCATATATAATTCCATTTGTATTCAATCATTTCGACCATTTCATTTCTATTTATTTACCATTTTCTCGCTTGAAAGAACCTTAGTAAACTGAAATCGGATACACGGGATTGTTAGAGTATGCCCAAAGATCAATCATGAGATGGTTGTAATAACATACTTGATTTATCATGTTTATTAATATAATGCGTTACCATTATTATTTCAATTTCTTTTCTGTGTATATAAATAAACTGTTTTATAATAATGTCCTGAGAATAATATGATTATTCTTAAAAGTTCCTTAGTCAAGTATTATTGTTGGATAGGACAACGATAATGCATTAAGACTAACATGTAGTTGATTGATGATAAAGAGTTATCATTGATATGGAATGTCAGAATCATTACATGAATATGTGTGTTAGAGAACAACATATTGGACTGACCCGTTATGAGTATGTTTCTTGGATTATTATGTAATTGTCACGACATTACTCATAGTGATTAATATTTATATGATCCTCAGACTTGAGATCATCATAATCCCAACATCGTGAGTTGTATATTTTGATACAGTCAAAAGTACACCGTAACTGGTTTGTTCTATAAAGACTGATGTTGGATATACCACAATCTATGTAGAGGGATATGGTTGGTCGATATAGGATAAGTCCCTCCTACATAAAAGAAGTAATATCTTAGGCCATTTGATTAAGTGAGACTAGAAATGCGTGGCCGTGCTCAAATAAGTTGATATTAGATGTCATACTTATTTGTATATTGTAGTCTGCTTAAGGTATCAAGGAACATGGAATGGACAATGCAAGTGTGACTATTCCATGACTTGTGTCCAATCCAGAGATAAAGGACTTAAGGATTATTGCATAAAAGGTTAATCATAAAAAAATGTTATGTCGAATCATGATCTCTTGTAACTTAGGTAGCAATGATGCATTGCTAGATGCCACTCATTGTTTGTAGCATTAGAATCATTCTAGTGTTACTGCTAACGTTATAGGAACCTACAGGGTCACACCCTATAGTTGAAATGAACGGAATAAACCATAGTTGGTATTGTTTTTGGGGTCGCTTAAATTAAATTAATTATAGAATTAATTTAATTCGGTAATCAAATTTCCAACACATTATGTACAAGGTTGTTGTATGTATAATGATGACATGAATTTGGTTAGCATAAGAATTCAAATAAATATATGGTTTACCGAACTTATATTATAATTAATGTAATTATAATTTTTGATATAAAAATATTATTATATTTATTTAATTCCTAAAAACCCTAAAACAAAAGGATATATATATATAATCTCATTTTTCTTTGTTTGAGCCTAGCAGCAGTCAAAGAAAAATAACTCTCAAAACTGTTTTGGGGATTCCTTCCGTTCGTAGTCAACTGGGTGGATTACGTAGAGGCTGGGATCACGATAGATTGTGGCTTGGTTCGACAGCAGATCAGACTACTCGTTGTTGAGGTGTTGCTGTCTACTCTGAATAAACATTAGGTAATTTTGTAACCTTGATCACCCCGATTCGTTCCTCACACATGGATCCATGGTTAGGGTCGCCGATTTTTTTTTCCGCTGCGCCGTAGGGGTGCCGGCGATCCAACAGGGATTATAGTGCTTACACAAGCTAGCATTTATAACTCGAGAATTTGCAACAAATGTTGGATTTCAAATCACCATGTAAATCATTGATCGTATTCATATTTGACCCTAATGGCATGCCATATGTATCCTAATCCTTTTCTAAGTTCACACTGGCATTATTATTGTAATCGTATCATTTCAATCCCTGTAACAACATATACATATCATTCTATCATATGAACATTTCATTTTTATTTTGTACGTTGTACCTATTCATAATCACCATATATTTCATACTTTAAGATTTAGTCCATTCGATTCCAAAAATCAACCAATTCTCATTTATATAACTAATGAACTAATCAAATACAATTAAAGAAAAACATGAGTAAAATAGTAAGTTCCATATGAACTTACCTGGTTAAAAAAGCAATGGAATCTTTAAGGACCATTCAATAATTTTGCCTTTTCCCCTATTATCTTCGGTTTGGTTCATTTCTCGATCTATACAATAATTCAATTTAATTTATCAATTCTAAACATCTTATATCATCCTATTATATGCATGTATCAGATCAATTTTATTATTTGAGTGCCCCATAAATTTTTGTATTTTATTCAATTAGGCCCTAAAATCGAAATTGCCATAACTTTCAAATTTGAGCTTCAATTCCTGAAACTGATCTCAATTACATCCTTATAGAATCCTCTACTATCAATAATTATAGGAATTTATCATCAATTTTGAAATTTATACACTTTAGTCCCTATGTTTAAAAACTAGCAATTAAACTTTACAAACTAGTCTTTTTTCACTTTTAAGCTTAAAATCTAACAATTTAGTACCAATTTATTCAAGCATCCATCAATGGAAACTTTGAGAAACTTTAAAAATTTTTCAAATTGGTACATGGGCTAGCTAAATCAAGCTCCCACGACCTCAAAAACATAAAAATTACAAAAAAATGACTAAATTGAACTCACCTATTAATCACCGGAAGTTTGAGCTTCCCAAACCCTATTTTTTTCTCTTTTGTTTGTGAAGAAGAAATTGAACATGAACCTGAAAAATATTTTTTTTATTTTATTTAATTTTATTTTGTCTTTTATACTTGTTTAATAATTAACTAATCAAGATTAACTTAATTAATTATAATTATTTAACCTTAAGCATGCTTAATTCAATGTTGGAGGATTACAATTCACATCCACCACTGGATGTCAAATTAAAAAGGGTCAAATTGCTCAATTGGTCCTTCAGTTATAAAAAATCCATAGCGATAAATTTTTATCACTTTTACAATTTAATCTTTATACCTTAATTAACTATCAATATGACAAAATTAAAGGACCAAACTTTAATAAAATTCAATACCAACCTCGTAAATATTAAATAATGATATTTATGGACTCAAGAATCGGAAATGGGGTTCTGAAACCATTGAAAAATGGGTCCTTACATGTATTTTGGTTCAAAGAGTTAATGTATGGATTTGGTTAGTTGATTGTGGCTTGTAAAAAGATTTAATTTTAGTTTGAAATGGCATGATATGCTGAAATATTTACGGCCTTGATGAAATGGGTATGAATGTATATAAATTGAACGTATTTCAATAGGTATTAAACTCATAAGTGATAAAGTATTTGCATTTTGTTGAGTAAGACATTAAAGACATGAACTGAAGTTAGAGTGTCACATATATTAGCTAAATATGAATTGATTGTGTTTAGAGATTGTTTGGAAAAAAAATGGAGGTTGATGTGTATTAAAACTGCATAAGTAGTATGTGACGTCACGAAATTGCTCGAACGTCGTCACCATGAGATTTGAATACCATGACACGATGCAACGTCAAAATTTGGTCATTGCAATGAGGCTAGACAGTATGTTGCATTGCGACGAGGAATCCCCTGATGTCACAACGTCAACTTGTTATTTTGAAATTATTACAAATTGGTCATTTTCGGTCTCAAGTTAACTTTAAAGCTTTCGTGAGCTTGAATAAGACCCGAAAGTTGTCATATATTATAATGTATGCTTAAATGAGTTGAAAATTAAACATTTGACAGTTTGAATTAGCTATGATTGTTCGTAGTTGCTCCGAGAACAATGTGGCATCCTATTGTTTGGACTTGGTGATCGGGTTAGGCAATGGGTGTTACAAATACTTACACATTCTATTAATTTGATTCTAGTTCTAAGTAATTCAATCAATTTAACCATCCAAATTTACAAATTCTATCAATTTGATCTTTAAACAAATATAATTATTCAAACACATATAATTAAATATTGATAAACTTATATGTAAATATGCGATTTTGATAAACCAAAAAACTTAACCCCTCCCCCCAAAAAAAACTTAATAAATTGTGATTTTTATAAACTTCATTCATGATTGTGCTAATAGCATCATGAATAGAATAACCCATTTTTTCCTATGAAACCTAACAAATAATTAACAAATAAAACGGAAAAAAACTTCCTATAAGCGTTTTTCAAATCATCATCTTTTGCATTCTTGTCAGCTTGAAGAATTGTGTAATATCCGCACCCATCTCTAAGCATAAAATTTATTGTAAAATTCATCTTCATCTAATTTTTTTACAATTTATTTAGAAAGAGATGTTGGTTTTCTGGGTTTTCATTTTTTTCTAATTTGAATTTTAGATTTTTTTATTTTTATAATATTTTTAATTTTTTAGATACATATATTTTTATCGTTTATAATTTATTTCATATTTTTTTAAAGATATATAATTTTTATATATTTTCTTTTACATTTTTAAAAATTTTTATAAAAAAATGGATTATGGCATCTTTGGTGCTATGTGTCACAACAAAAGAGTGCCATGTGTCCTACTTAACACCGTTACAAAAAAAATTACTAAAACCCTTGAAGAAATGAAAATTCGGGTACCAACTTAAGACAAAAAAAATCATATGTACCAACTTAGGAGAAGGTGTCAAGTTCGGGGGGAAGGGGTAAATGCATATTTGAGCCTTATAATTATAAATAAATATAAACACATATAATATTATTTATATAAATATATATAAATAATATTATTTTTGTATTTTTCATAATATATAATTTATTTTTAATTATGTGTTTGAGGCTCAAATTGATAGAATTTGTAAATGTGGAGGGTTAAATTTATTGAATTATTTAGAATTAGGATAAAATTGATAGAATATGTAAGTATTGAGGACTAAATATGTTATTATACCAATTAGAAAAATGTCACATCATTACTTATGTTAACCATTTAACAGAGAGTGACTAAAATAGAAATGATTTAAAATATAAGTGACTAAAATAAAATGATTTAAAACGTTAATGACTAAATTGAAAATTTTCATAGTTTGGTTACCAAAACAGAAACACGCTAATAGTTAGATGGCTAATTCTATAATTTATCCTTATAAATTTAAGAAAATAATTTTTAATATTCAAAATTTAATAATAAAAATAAAAATTTCTCAAATTAAATGTAGTAATATAATGGAAAATAAATTATGTTTTTTTTTTCAATCTAAAAGTTTTTAGAACTCATTTTTGTTATATACATTATAGATAACGATTCAAATATAAAAAATTTGTATCCATACTATATAATAATATTAATTACGTTTATAAAATTCATACATGTGTTATGTAATCATAATTCTTACGTATAATATGCACTTTAGTTATATTATATAAAATATCTCGATTATAATTCACCATTTTTATAAAGTTTCTGCTTTTAATGAGAATAATTTGGATTGTGATATTATTTTGTAAAAGTAAAATTAATTAGGGTAATCTACAAAAATAGTCACTTTTGTTTGCTTCAGGTTACATTTTAGTCACTTATGTTTGAAATGTTATGTTTTAGTCACTTATGTTATTATTTTGTTACGAAGTGATCACTCTACCGTTAAGTTCCGTTATCTCTCTAACGGTAATCCTATGTGGCAGTCCAATTAGATTTTAAGTGCCAACTTGGATTTTTAAATGGGATAAAAATAGATTTTAAATTAAATAAATTTAATTAATTAAAATTTTTAAACCTAAACCTTAACTGAAAAAACTGTTCATCTCCTCTTTTTAATTTTTCTTCGTCTTTTCTTTTTTTAGGTTTTTCTTTTTTTTCATTTGACTGGAAAAACTATTATTAAGATCTAAATAGTTGAAATCAAATTGACTGCTTCATAAAGATGGATTCAATGGAGAGTCCACGCATGTCTTCTTTGCATTCCTCTGCCTCTTTTATTCAATACTGAAAAACAAAAGATTGAATTTTTTATTGTAAGTGGAATCACTTTTTTTGCCGATAGGGACTCAACTGCTAATCTTCATACTAAAAATAACTAAGATCACCAACCCTTTGGAATGCATCTTCTCTAATATTGATAGGGACTCAACTGCTATCCATGTTACCGTTTCTGCAGACATCCTGCATGTGAAATTGAGAACAAAAGTTTTAAATCAAAGATTAGTAGGCTTATTCCATCTTATCATCCATCAGTCTCAATGTCTACACAAAGGATTAGGAGGTGCCAAATGTTCCATAAAACGTGATAAATTGGAAAAAAAATATTGCATAAAAATTCTTTTGCAATGAAGGGTTAAGAAGAAAACCCCAAACATGATTTGATTCTAAGGATAAGGGCTTCCTAGAGTTGTGTATGAGTGTTCATGGCCTTTTAGCATTGGGTTTTGGGTTTGTTAGAGGGATGGATTAGTTTTTTATTCTTAAAATAGCCACCATGCCACTCCCCCCCAAAAAACAGGTGAAAAGAGTAAACATAGCTCCCCAACTGGCAACCACTAAATAACTTAGATAGCCCAAGCATGAACATATACTGTCAATATATTTCTAGTGGAAAGAAGAAATAGTAAACAGTAAGGGAGTATTTTTGTTTCTTCGACCTGTCTACTAAACAAAACTAAAAACAATTGTAAATCTATCAAATAAGAATGAAGCAAAATTTCATTTAATAAAGTGATTCCTCTTACGTTGTCTCTCGTTTCTGAATAAGCAAATCATAAGAAAAAGGAAGCAGGGCATTTAAAAAAAATCATCCGCAATTCTTTTTCTTCTCCATCTTAAAGCTAGTTTTTGAGCATATACCCCACAGCTTCTCTGTAAAGAATCCTATTACATAATTACTGAGATAAATTGATTTATCTTCTACACTTTCTCTGTGAATATTGACTGCTGTCCGAATGTCCTAAAATGTTCATAAATTCATTAGTGATGTTGTTTGAAATTGAGCTAAAGTTGAGATAATATTTTTTTTCAGGTTTGAATTGTGCAATTTGTTGATACTAATATAATGTTTTATTTTCCTTTTTTGGTTTAGGGTTTGAAGTTGAACAAAATACTTTAGGGGGAGATTTTGGAGGAGAAGCATTTGACTCAGATGATAGTTCATATAAAGCTTATGAGTCAGGTACTGCTTATTCTGATTCTTTTGAGTCTAATGGTGATAGGGTAGATGAACCAGAGGTTGAACTAGTAGGTGAAATGATACAAAAGGAGTTAGACCACTTACTGGGTTCAAGTTTTTGGAGTTTAGAAGATGATTTTGATAGTAACAATGATGATGATTTGAATAATGACGTGGATTATGATAAATATGGGAATAAAAAGTACCCTCTATTCAATCCTCAAACTGATATGAAGAACCCTATATTGATAAATGGTTTGGGTTTCCCTAGTAGAGACATTTTAAAAGATGCAATTAAATAGTATAGGAGGATAAAGAGGGTAGAAACCAAACTAACTAGGAATGACAAGCTTAGGGTGAAAGCAGTCTGTGTACCTAGTTGTCCATGGACATTATGGGCATCCAAGTTAAATCCCAAGGATCCAATGGATGGGAGTTGGCAAATTAAGACCTTAGTCAACTACCATAAGTGTGGCAAAGTAATGAAAAATAAGAATATTACTTCAAAGTGTATAGCTAGACATTATTTACACAAATTTCAAGTTGATCCTAATTATTCCTTAACATCCTTACAAAATGATATTAGGGTGGATTTTGGAACAATAGTGTCTCAGACTAAATGTATAAGGGCTAAGATTAGGGCTCTCGAACTAGTTCAAGGGAATCACAAAGCCCAATATGCCAATATATATGATTATTTACTTGAGTTAAGGAGAAGCAACCTTGGTACAACAACCATCTGTAAATTAGACTGTAGGCTATTTTAGAGGCTTTACATATGCCTTGAAGCATGCAAATCAGGTTGGTTAACTGGTTGTAGGAGAATTATAGGGTTAGATGGGTGTTGGCTGAAGGGATATTATGGTGGACATTTGCTTGCTGCTGTCGGGGTTGATGCCAATGATTGTATATATCCAGTGGCTTTTGCTGCAATTGAGAGTGAAAACAAACAATCATGGTTTTGGTTCCTCGAGTTGTTACAGAGGGGTTTGGAGATCGACAACTCCTACAATATATGCTTCATGTCTGATAAACAAAAGGTACTATAAAGTCATAGTATACGCTAAATTGTTTATATAAAAACGATTACTTACCATGTTGTTTTAATTGTTTTACAGGGTTTAATAGAAGCGATTTCTTTATTGTTCCCTAATGCTGAAGCAAGAAATTGTGCCAGACATCTTTACAATAATTTTAAAAAGATGGAAGGATTTAGAGGCCAAGTTTTGCGTCTTACTTACTAGAAAGCTGCTAAAGCAACTTTTCCAAGACAATTTGAAGAAGCAATGTCTGAAATGAGGTCACTATCAGAATCTGCTGAGGCTTGGCTGCGTGACAAGGATCCAAGAACTTGGTCAAGAGCCCACTTTTCAACTAGATGCAAATCTGATCTACTACTGAACAACAACAGTGAATGTTTCAACAAGGTTAAAATTTATTTTTTAAATCTGGCTATTTATCACTTCATGTTGTATAATTATTGGTGGAGTTATTTAAAGACTTGCTCTCCTTGCAGATCATTTTAGAAGCTAGAGATAAACCCATCCTAACGATGTTGGAAATAATTAGAAGAAAAATCATGACTAGGTTGGTTTCTATGAGAGAGGCTGCTGAGAAGTATCCTGGACCTTTATGTCCAAGGATACAGAAGAAGTTGTCTGAAATTGTTAGTCAGTCCAATAAGTAAGCTTTGCTAACTTTTTTTTAATTAGCTTGAATTCTGTTGCTTGGATGGAAAATTTTTTAACTTTAAAATGTTACTCTGTTTATAGTATATGGCCGATATATGTTGGAAATGAGAAGTATGAGGTAGACTGTGGATTAGGCAACAAGCATGTGGTTGACCTCCTCAACTCCTCCTGTTCATGCAGAAAATGGGACTTGTCAGGAATTCCTTGTAAGCATGTTGTTTATTGCATGCAATTACTTGCTGTGAGCCCTGAAACATATGTAAATACATGTTATACTGTCACTACCCAGTTGAATATTTACAGCCACTTAATTAACCCTGTAAAAGGTAATAGCCCTAAAACCCTAAACCTTTATGAAATATTACTTATTTATAAAATGTGTTTGACATCTTTAAATTTTTGTGTATAGGTCCTATGCAATGGGAACATGTAAGGGACATGGAACCATTCTTCCTCCCATAATTAGAAGGTCCCCAGGAAGACCCAAACAAATAAAGAGGAAGGAAATAGATGAAGTACGAAAGAGTGGACCAAAAATTAAGCAAGACAGGACAACAAGCTAATTGCACCAAATGTGGCAAACCAGGCCATAATACAAGGACTTGCAAAGGGATTGTTAGGGGTAACCAAATGGCAAGCCAATCATCGAGCCTACAAATTTTGAACCAAGCCACTTTAATGGATAACACATCAAGCCAACCACCTTTAACCCAACAAAGCTCAAACCTGACAGCAAATTTTAGGGCCAAATTACCTATCAAAAGGAAATCTATTTTGTGAACAAAGAATATATCTTTTTGGAAGGGTTGTTGAATCATGTTAACAATAGTTAGAATATACATTTTGTCTTAATTAAAGGTTTGAAACAATATTTTTTTTTGAAATGTTAAACTATTACTTGAGAAATGGTTATTGGACATGTTAGATATTCAACTGTTGGTTCTTCTATGTTAAAAAATGTGCATACTTTTGTTGCAACATAGAACCTGAATTTGTGCATGTATTTGTTGCAACATAGAACCTGAATTTGTGCATGTATTTTGTGAAGTGACTGAAGTTATCAGAAACGGAAAGACAATTTTATAAATTATGAATCAAAATTGTCTACAAATGGCCTTGATCCCACCAAAGTCAATATGTTTTTTTGGTGAACTTGAATCAAGATCTGCATTCTTATACAGTTTCAGGCTTGGGAGGGACCTTCTGGCCCTCTGATGGCACTACTTCTGATTCTTGTTGAACAGGAACACAAGGTCTCCAAATTGTTTTCGTGCCTACATCCATGAGTGCAATGCCCTTTGCTTGAAAATGAGCTCTCATCTGATCACTTTTAAGAAGTCTTTGTTTCTCCTCACTTCAACTCTTTCGTTAATTAGACGAATCACATCATCTTCCACCAACCCGGCTCTCGTTAATACTTTCTCCTTTAATTGCAGCAAAACCTATTTAAGTAAGAAATTCATCATATTAAGTGTTCAAAATTTTACAGAAGGCATGAATCTTAACATCGTGTAATAAGTAAATCCCGACACCTCAATATAAGAGCAAGGTGGCTGCAATCCAAGAACATCCAAAACTTTCATAACTTCTTTCTTGATCTCTTTAAGGGATTGAATTACCAATAATCTTTGTTGCTTTTGCTGCTTCTTCTGTCAAATTACGTGAGAAAATATATTGTTATTGGCCTTGGCATAGACATATATGTGTGTGTATATTATATGTATATAAAAAAAAAGAGTTACTAGCATTCTGAAAGATAAACAAATACCTTTAGCATGGTCAACAAATTGTTTACCAACTTCAACGCTTCTAGAAAGGCTCCAGTCAGTATAAGTGAAGTGCTCAAATCATCTGACATTTTCACCTGGAACTCATTGCGGAGCTTGCTAATGCATTCCTTGGCGTCTAGAGTAGTCCGAGCTGGTTTGCCATCATTGGGAATCTCTTTTTGTAGTTGCAATAGAGCATCTTGGCAATCTTTCAAAGTCTGTACAACAAAGTAGGTAAGGATACTTTTCCAAATGACTTGAATCTAAACTAACTCCAGGTACAGTTGCCTATGTAAATTAAAAAAAAACTCTGCATATCAGGTCAACTTAGAAAATAATTCAGTCACACTTTTGAGTAATTTTTAACCTGAAGGAGAGACAAATCTAATCAATTATAGAAGAAATATTAAGTGGTAAAAGGAAGCCAATATTAAATAAAGCTGAACTCCAAGAAATAGAATGAGGCATGCTCCTCATCCATGACACCTTACAAGTATACAAGCCCTACACAATTCAGACAAACAAATTTTAAGCCTAAAAGGCCAGATCACTGTCTGTCTCTGTACCAAGACATCTGAATTCTGACCAGCATATGCCTAGTGCAAAGTAAAAGCAGTGAAATAAGCTTTAAACCTGATATATGTAAAAAATAGCATTTGATGCACCTTCCAACTGAATAACAGAGTATTTGAGAGGAGAACGATAGTGTGCATTTATCAAGAAGTACCGCAAAGCCAGTGGATGATATCTCTGGGTAATCTAGAAAAAAACACATAAACACAAAAAAAATGAAGCTCATATGAGAAAATTTCTGCAACTAGAACCAGAGGGAAGGGAAATCACATAAATAATAAGCCCCAACTTTACCTAGCGAATTGTGAAAAAGTTACCCAAAGATTTTGACATCTTCTCATTGTTATTAGTAACATGCCCATTGTGCAACCAATTACAGGTAGAAAAATTTGTTAAGGTTTTTCCAGTCATGAAAAAAAATAAAAAAAGAAAAGACGGAAGAAAAATTAAAAAGAGGAGATGAACAGATTTTTCAGCTAAGGTTTAGGTTAAAAATTTTTAATTAATTAAATTTATTCAATTTAAAATCTATTTTTATCCCATTTAAAAATCCAAGTTGGCACTTAAAATCTAGTTGGATTGCACATAGGATTACCGTTAGGGAGATAACGGAACTTAACGGTAGAGTGATCACTTCATAACAAAATAATAACATAAGTGACTAAAACGTAACATTTCAAACATAAGTGACTAAAATGTAACCTGAGGTAAACAAAAGTAACTATTTTTGTAGATTACCCAATTAATTATTACCTTCCAACTAAAATATTTATAATTTATAAAGCATCATAATTATTGGAATTAGTTAAAATCACCTAACATAAATTAATCTAAAACAATTCAAGCGCAAACCTAAGATAATCCAAATCTATAATAATTTAAATTCGCCCAATTGTGACTTCTACTTTTATGAAAGTTTTTAAAATAAATAGGATGTTTTTTGTTATTACGATATTTATTTCAATTGTAATTGATGTTTGAAAATAATTATAAATTTTACTCTCTTTTTTTTAACGAAAGTGGATAATTAGAGTAACAAAAAGTACCAGGACCCGAAGTAGAGGTGTTCATGGGCCGGGCTCAAAAAAATTTTTGGCCCACGTCCTAGGGCCGGACCTGAAATTTTGTCCGAGCTCGGCCTGGCCCGACCTATTTTTTTAGTAAACACTAAAAATTTATTTTAAAAATAAAAAAAATAAAAAAAGTATTTTAAAAATATTTTAAAAATAAAAAAATATTTATTATATTCGGGCCGGGCCGGGTCGGGCCTCAGGCCAAAAAAGTGGTGCCCGAGGCTCGGCCCGTTTTCTAAACGGGCCTCATTTTTTTCCCAAACCCATATTTCAAGCCTATATTTTTACCCGAACTCTCTCATATTTTGCGCAGGCCATCGAGCCGGGCCGGGCCGCCCGGCCCATGAACACCTCTAACCCGAAGACACAAGCAAACTTTCTAACCTTACCTGTCGACTAACTAAATGGGGGAGCTCTATAGAAGATTTGGGCGCTAATCGGTAGTGCTTCATCAACCCAACCAACAAGCGAGCGGAAAAATTTACTAATTTCGGAATCGACTTAAAAATAACATTTCAATCTCGACAATATTAAATATTCATCAACCATCAACAAATTCATGGCTTTTTTTCTTTCTAAAAGATCTATTTATTTATACATGTATGTACCAATATTTAGTTATTTTTAAGATTTGTTTAATGAGATGTTACTGTATAATTAATGGTTAGTTTATATATTCATGCAAAGATAATGTATTAAATACAAATTTATTTTTAAAAATAATTATGTATTAAAACATTAAGTTATAGTCTATTAGTCGGGTATTTATTTACCTCAAAAATAATTTGAGTTCGAATCATCGTTATACCAAAAAAAATTGAATTACTTATTATCACTTGAGTGGAGAATATCATGTTTTCAAAAGAAAAAAAAATGTAAATTCTAGTATTAAAAAAGAAATTAAATTTAGAAAGATTCATCGAAACATCCATTGGTTTTGACTATATGATGATAAAAAGGATGAAGGACAACTGAATTGGCTTTAATTTGATTTTTTTTGTATCATGTTTAAAATTATTTAACATCAAATTAAATTTATTTTAACGTGTATAAATCTATATCATTATACGCTGACAACACTATCAATATTATTATAACTTATAAAAAATTAATATTTAAAATTTGTAACTTTTAAAAAAAATATATAAGACACGCACCTAATGTTGTACTTATTGTCTAATGTGTCGGGAAATGAATGGATATGCGGAATGCATGAGAGGTTTGACATGATAACTCAAGTTGACATGCAAGACAAAGATTTTAGGATTATTTTATTAAGTCTTCTTATGTTTGTAAAGTTTGTCTCTTTTTTATTTTAGGGATTTATTAATTTAGATTATTATTTAGGATTAAAAATAAAAAGAGTTTACTTCTCTGTTAGTAAACACTTAGGTTAGTTAGTGATCTGTCATAATTTGATATGTCAAATTAGGTTCTCTCGAGTACTTAATGAGCTTGTTCTCAAGTAGTTTATCAATCTTTTTAATGCTTTTTATCGATTCTTAGATTTTAGCGTTAATGATAGTTTTTCTTATATTTTATCTCTTTTGAGACATGTGATTTGCCATAATTAGTTGTGGCGAATTCGAGTCTTTTCAATATTTAATGATCTTGTTTTCAAGTTGTTTTAGATTATTTTCTTACATTTTTCATTTCTAGTAACTTATGGTTAATTTTAGTAAAATAAAGGTTTTTACACATATTTTGGCAATGTAATGACCTAATGGGCCAATATGGGCCTAGGGAAGGACTAACAAGTCGATTTAGTGTGCAAAACACCGTTTTTAGGCCAAGAACATTAGATATGGCAGTAGCATCGCGACACCGGCATGTGGTGTCGCGACACTGCACTTCAAAGCCAAGTCACCTAAGAAGTTCAGTGTCACGACATCAGTTTTGTGGTGTCGTGACACCGGAGCAATGGAATGCAAAAATAAGTCAAGGGTGTTTTTGTCTACACAACACATATTATTAAGCCTTATGACTATATATATTCATATTTAGGCTAAGTTTAGGAGACAATTGTTTAAAGAGTCGTTTTTAGAATATCCTTTTAGGAGTTAGTTTTAGTTTTAGCTTATTTTCAATTTAGTCTTTTATTTTCAAAAATAGAATTTTTCTTCTTATTCTGACTTGGATTCTATTTGGATCCAATCGTTTGTTTATTTAGTATTTATAAATTTCTTATTGTTTTTCAATTGCAATTGACATTATCTTCACAATTGTCAAAGGAATTTCAGCTTTCACGCACAACTCAATATCAAAACGGATCAATTTCTCTATTCATTTTCTTTATTTAAATGTTTGTTTTGCATGTTTAATTTAAATTTAGAGAAAATTGCATCTAGATCTATGAGCGGCTAATTTCCTTAAGGAGATTAACGATTGAATGTGGGAATAATTAATGGAAGAATTAATGTTTGTTTTTGCGTAAATTATGTGTGCTTAAACCCGAGGATTGACCATCCTAGGAAGTAATTTAGGTAAACAAAGTTGAAAGAATAGTTAACCTAGTACTTCATAATTTATCCCAATTTAAATGGTAAGGTTGAAGGATAAGTTGTTTTTGTCGATTAAGTAATTATTTAAAGGTCGAAAGGTAGTAACTGGTTAGTTAATAGCTAATTCAATAAAACTCAAGTTCTGAATTTAATTAGGAACTCTCATGTGAGTTAATCTTTTGCTTGTTTAATTGAGTTGATTTTGATTGTTAAATCGTCTTCCTTAGTTTTATTTAATTTAAGTTATTTTTGTTATTTGATTTTAATTTGGTGTTTCGTACTATAATTTTAGATTATTACTATTTAGCCCTGTTAGTGTAGAAAAGATATTTTTAGTTTAATTCAACCTCTTTTGGGATGACCTTAGAATACTTCTCGGAGTGTTTCGTTGTCATTAACAACCTCCCAACGTACTAAAGTCGAAAGTAAGAATATTGCAACTAAAGATAAGAATTAAGGCGATGTCTGCAAGTATAAGGGTCAGGTTGTAATATAGTAGCTACAATGGAACACGAAATTACTATGAGGATTGTACCCAAAGAAGGCTTGATTAAATTAATACTAACTTCTACGCTAATAGGTCTAAATGGTACTTTATCCAAATTATATTATGATTATTCATAAAAGAAGTGAAAACAAGAATAATACAAAGAAGATAAAATATCGAGAGGAACAAATTATGGATTTCTCAGATTCTTAAGGCAGAAGACTAACTTGCTTCAGTGTTCATAGTTAACTCCTATTTCGGGTTCTATTCAATCAACTAGTCATTAACCTGGCAAGGCCTCTTGGGCTTCTACAAACTTAATGAGTTAGCAAACACTACTTATCTATCGATGTCACAGGTTAGACTAGGTCAGGCTAAAGGGTGCCCAATAGACTTCTCTTCTCTGATTCCTTTCTACCTAGATGACTTCCTAGGGTCACCAAGCCTCGAGTTTAAGTTCTCTTTTCCCAAACCAATTGATCCGCTAAGAAACCCTCATCTAATTATTAACTATTCCTATATCCGCTTGTTAATCTCCTTAGGATTTTAGTTACACATTGATCTATCTAACAACATCTTCGATTTGAATTGAAACATAAAATATTACAAAACAAAGTAAAAAGAAGAGATAGATCTTAAAAATAATTGAAGCTTAAACTGCAATCCTTAATAGAGTGAGTAATTCACAATCTAAATCCATTGAATAAACAAAACAATAACAAAAATCAAAACTAAAAGTAAAAACCTAAAAACTAAGAATAAAAATTGAAATAGAAAAGAAAAGTCCCTTAAACAGTTCTGAGTAATGGTATTTATAGAATTCAAGCTAGTTGCCTCATTTTGACCTAATACGACTGACTAAACATCATTAAGTTAAGTTGTACGGACGAAAACACATTTACTCTTTTAAGGTGCCTCGTCACGGCTATGCCGCCACACCAATAACAATTTGCTCCTATAATGTTCATTTAGGGCTATGTCGTGACATCCTATGGTCTATGTTGCAACATGGTCAACAATAGGCTCCTTTTGTGTTCTAGATGTGGTGTTAAGACATCCAAGCAGTGTGTTGCAACATCTGGAGCAATCCACTGACTTTCCGACCTAAATTGACGTCCTGCACACTCAACCAACATATTAGTCCTCCTTTAGGCTCGAATTGGCCTAAAAGGTCATACAACACTCCTAATTACTCATTTTCTTCTCTAAGCGCTAAAGATAGAAACTAAGTAAAAACATTACTAAATTACTTTCCAACAATCTCATTAAGTATAGAAAGAGGCCTATTCTGCTACAACGAATTCCAGTAGATCACTTGTATACTTGGGGACACCGTTGCTTTATTATTTATCCTTTTGTTGTAGTATTTCTAGTCCATACGTTCGTACGTCTAGCGACGGTCAAGTTGTTGGCGCTGTTTCCAAGGAGGTTTCGACATTAAATTAAATTTTATTTTTTACAATTACTAGGATAAATAGGAAAATTTAAAATTATAGATACATTTTTTTTCTGTATTGTTTTAATTTTATTTTTGTTATTAATTTTAATTTGAATTCTTTGACTTAGGGATTTGACTCCTTTTGATTACAAGATGACAAATCTCTTGGGACGAACGATATTTGATACAAATTGGGTTCAACCAAGTATAGCAAAACTTGTCGTTAGTGAAACTCAATTTGAGATTAACCCAACATTGCTAACTTGGATGTCGACAAATCTTCAATGTGGTGACAATATCGATATGAACCCAATAGTATTTCTTAGACGATTTGAACAAGTATATAGCACGATGGGGTATTGATCTATTGTAATTCGGTGAAGCAGGTTAAACTAGTTTTCGCATTTAATGAGCTTTAATATAAAAATTTTCTTTATGTTTTAGTAAAGTTTACTTAGTTTTATTTACATTTCAATAAAATTTGCAAATTGAGTCTTTTATTGACCTTAGGGGCCGAATGAGGCCTAAGGGCGAGCTAATGCACTTTGTAAATGTGCAGAAGATAATTAGAAGGCGTATTAAACCAACACTGGTCACTATGTTGCAACACGGATGACTCTATGTCATAATATTAGAAACAAAATGGAGAAAAATCAAGTCTGCCTTCGATGTCGCAACATAGATTGAGGATTTCCCGACATACCCATGAAGACGTATCAAGAAGGAGCATATTGTCACCTTTGTCGTGGCAGAGGTCTTACTGTGTTGCGACATCAACTTTGGGATGAAAAATAAACATGAAGCATGAGCATTTTGGTCTGCACAATTGAACTTAAAGCTCAGGATCGTCAGCTGATCTAGGGTTAAGGATGATGACCACCTGAAGGCTATAAATAGGCTCATTTGGCACATGTTATGGACAGCATTCCAGTAGCTTAGATTCTTTCTTTAGATTTAGTTTTGTTTTCTTGCTTTCTTATGTTTTTTAGAGTTTAGTTTATTTGTTCTTTGTTTTACTTCAAGATATTTGAATTGTGAAAGAGATCAACTTTTGTGGATTCACATTTATTATCAATATCAATCAGGTTTTTCTTAAACTCTCTACTTAATTCATTCGTTATGATTAATTCCATATATTCCATGTTGTTTATGAAAGCTATAAGGAACTAATCCCTTTGTGGGGGTTTAGCCAATGGAGGTATAATTTGTTAACTGTTTTGTAGAGTTACTCAACAGATCAGCTGTTTGGGAAAGGAAGAACGTGAAACAAACCCTGAGCCTAAAAACCTCAGGAAGTCATCAAGGTGGGAATTAACCCAGAATTGGTATTGCCCAATCGTGAACATCTTCACCTCAAGCCAATCTGGATTGTGAGGTCGGAAGATAAGTAGTTCTTGCTAACCTGTTATGTTAGTGGAAGATCAGATGATTCTACTAAGGTAGTGGCCAGTTGATTAACGAGGAACCTGAGCAACAGTTAATAGGGATTACTGAAGTGAGCTAATCACCTATAATCGATATTTGATTTACTCTACTCTTCTATCTATTGAGTTTTATTTATTTTATGTTATTTTAGTATTATTATTATAAAAATCCATAAAAACCCTTTTTTATGCATTCGTACTATAATTTATTTAAAGTACTAATTAGATCTTTTATTGTCTAGGTTAGAATTGATTTAGCACTCGCCTCCCTTGAGTATGATCCTCGGAGTACTCACCTACTTCGTTGTAAAACTATATTACAACTCGACTTGTATACTTGCGGATACCACTTTGTCATTCTATATTTTATTACGGCGTTCACACTCTAGATGTTAGTACGTCTGGAGGCGAGTTGGAGGTCAAGTTTTTGTTAATCCCTTTTACAGTTGGAGGTCAAGTCAAATAGTGGTTCGAAGCACTACCACCTGGTACCATCACTTCGTGAGAAGAGTTCGTACAATTATTTTTGCATAGAATTATACCAATACTCACTATTAAAAATACATATGATGAGTTGTTAAAATTCAAGAAAAATCTAACAAAAACATTGGGGCAAGTGTGGGACCGATTTAAAACGATTCTTTGAAAAGTGCTTAGTGGTGGTATTGATCTAGCGATCAAACGACAACATTTTCATAGAGGTTTAGATCAGGATAGCAGAAGTCAATTCGAAATCATTGCAGAAGGAAGTGTTTAAACTTAAACAACCCATGAGATAATCATGTTACTGGAAAAAAGTAAGTGGCAAGGACCATACCTAGAGGAAAATTAGATACCCAGAACCAGTAGATGAGTTAATGAAGGTTACTGAACCTATTGACTTAGTAACAGATAAGGATAATTTAGATAACGAAGATTTTGAAAAAGATGATAAAGAGTCAATCGATAATAAATCTGATATATTAGATACAGAAGGAATAGGAGGTTGTCAAAGAAGTAATGAGGAAACATCTGGATCAGATTTGTTGAATATATCGGTGGAAGCATTGTAAGGAACCGTTTGGTCATAAAGGACGCTCTTTGGATAAGATAGTCCCATCGATCATTAAGTCGTCAACATTGGAACTAAAACCACTTCTAGCATAATTGAAATACAAGTATCTTGGTCAAATTGTAGCAGCCTATTTACAGGCCAAGCAACAAAAGGCACTATTAGTAGTACAGAAAATACACAGAAGGGCAATCGGATGGACCATTTCTAATATAAAAGGGATCAACCTTGTCCCATGCCAACATAAAATATGGTTGGAAGAATGAAAGAAGTCGGTATTGGATGCACAAAGATGTTCTAATCCAATAATGAAAGAAGTGACAAAAAAAAAGGAGCTATAGGAATGGTTGGATGCAAGAATTGTGTATGTCATATCTGACAGTGAGCGGGTAAACCAAACAATGTGTTTCTAAGAAGGGTGGTTTAATAATGGTCACAAATGAGAAAAATGAGTTAATTCTAACTCCAACAGTAACAGGGTGGAGAGTATGTATTGATTATAGGAAGTTGAACGGTGTAATAAAGAAAGATAATTTTTTGTTCCAATTTATTGACCAAATGTTAAACAGGTTGGTAGGAAAAGAGTTTTACTGCTTTCTCAATGGGTATTCAGGATATCACCAAATTCTAATACATCTTGACGATTAGGACAAAACTACATTCACTTGCTTTTTTGGAACATATTCTTTTCGTGGAATAGCGTTTGGACTATGTATTGCCCCAACCATTTTCATGAGATGTATAACGTCGATATTTTCCAACATGCTAGAGGATGGTCTAGATATTTCTATGGATGACTTTTCAATATATAGAGATTCATTTCTAGAATGTTTGGGCAATTTAGAGCCATTTCTAGACCAATGCGAAGAAACAAATTTAGTCCTTAATTGGGAAAAATGTCATTTTATGGTAAATGAATGAATCGTCTTTGGGCACCAAGTCTCCAAGAAGAGGTTCCAAGTGGACAAAGCAAATATTTTAGCTATAGAGAAATTGCTACATCCAACAACAATCCGAAGTATTCAAAAATTTCTTGGCCATGCTAACTTCTATAAATGATTCATCAAAGATTTCGCTCAAGTCTCAAAACCTTTGATTCAATTACTACAAAAAGACACATCCTTCATATTTAATAAAGAATGTGTCCAGGCATTTCAGGTGATTAAACAGAGACTAATTTTAACTCCTATTATAGTTAGCCTAGATTGGACGAAGCCTTTTGTCGTTATGTACAACGCAAGTGATTATGCTGTAGGAGTAATACTAGGGAAAGATAAAAACAAGACTTTCCACGCGACTCATTATACAAGTAAGACTTTGAACCCTTCTCAATTAATTACACCACTACAAAAAAAATCAAGTATATGTATACACAAATCACTCGGCTTTGAAATATGTCATGAAAAAAGGAGACAAAAGCCAGATTAATGCGGTACGTATTACTACTTCAAGAATTTGATCTTTGGATCCTCAACAGGAAAGGTAAAGAAAATCAAGTTGCTAATCATCTCTCAAGGTTGGAAACGAAAGTAGAAAAATAAGTTGCTGCAAAATAAATGAGAGATTTGTTGAAGAGCAGCTATTCCAAGTGATCCATCATCAAGTAATGCAGCTAACTAATAAAACACCTAGCTATGTGGGTATTGTCAATTATTTGGCCCGAGGAGTTTTCCTTACATATGAATGATGGCAGAAAAAGAAGAAAATCATGTATAATGCCTGAAATTACATATGGGAGGAACCTTACGTGTTTCAAAAATGTGTGGATCGACTAATCCAGTGGTGTGTGGCAAGGCAAAATGGAAGACATGTTATTAGGGTGCCATACGTCTTCATACGGGGGAAATTTTAGATAGAGAAGAACTACACAAAAGATACTACAATGGAGATTTTACTTCTCAACGATGATAAAAGATGCCTATGAATTTGCACAAAGATGCGATAAATGTTAGTAACAAGGCATGATTTCAAAAAGGGATGAAATGCCACAAACTGGGATTCTGGAGGTAGAAACCTTTGAAGTTTGGGGCATTGATTTTATGGGCCAATTTCTTAGTTTTTTTTTCTCCTAGCAATAGATTATGTCTCGATTTAGGATCTCCAAAGCACTTGTTAGTGACGAAGGATCCCACTTCTGCAATAAGCAGTTAGAGGCGACCTTAGCGAAATATAGTGTTAAACATTCGATCACTAAAACATACAACCCCCAAGCTAATGGGCAGGAAGAAGTATCAAATCGAGAAATGAAACAACTATTGGAAAATATAATGAACCCAAATTGGAAAGAGTTGAGCACACAGGTGGATAATGCATTATGACATATCAAGCAACATACAAAACTCCATTCGGTAAGTCTCCTTACAAACTGGTCTATGGAAAAAATTATCATTTTTCAATTGAGTTAGAGAAAAAAGCATATTGGGCCATCAAGTAACTGAACTTAGACCCCATTTTAGCTAGAAACGCAAGTCTATTTCAACTGCAGGGGTTGGAAAAATTTAAGTTTACTACCTATGGAAACATGAAATTGTTCATAAAAAAGGAGAAGAAGGAGCCATTTTTGGAAGCTCAAGGTTCGACCCTTACATGTAAGTGATTTTAATGCTAGATTTTTGTAAATTTTATGTTTTGAAGTTTTGGGAGCTTGATTTAGTTAGTTCGAGTACTAAATCATAAAACTGTTAAAGTTTTGTAATGTTACCATTGATGATTTTTGAAGCTTTTGTTGTTAAATGGTTTGATTATAAGTTTAGATGTGTTAGAGGACTAAATTGTAAAGTACAATTCGTTAGTTTTGAGCTTAGGGAATAAAATAAAAATATTTTGAAATCAACATAAAATTTTGTAATTATCAAATTTAGAGAGTTGTAGAAGGATAAAATTGAAATCGTATTGTAAAACGAAGCTCAAATGTGAAAGTAATAATTGTTTTAGTTTTAGGGACTAAATTGAATAAAATGTAAAACTCTAGGGAAATTATGAAAAGTGAAATTTAAATGTCATATGCATGAAGTAAGATATTGTAAGGTAATTGGAACTGATAATTTGAAATGAATTACCATATAGATTAAGATTTGAATCAATTAGTAGATAATTGAGGAAAATAGAAAATTATGGATGAGTCCTTGACATTTCAATTATCAGTAATTTTACCTGGTAAATTCATATGGTATAGTTACGTATGTAATTGTAATGTTTGTGTTTGAATTGTGAAATTGTGTTGTTTGAATATAATTTGAATTGTTTACAAAATGATTAAAAAGGTGAGAAATAGACTGAATTGTAAAGAATTGAACTAATGTGTTGTATGTGCTCAGATGAACATAAGAAGGGATAGGGTACAATTAGCATGCCAATAGGGTTATTCGCACGATGCATGGGATATGTGAAAGAACTGATATAGAATATACTAATGTATGAAGAGTTCATTGATTATACCAAAATCCAACATTACCGAGTTATCGAGTTGTCTCTATAAAGACCTTGGTGTGTTTTGGAGGGATGTAATGTCTTATGACATATGATACCTATGGGCTTAGCACTTCAGTGCTTAGGTTTGTATTGGAGATATCACTCGAACGAGCAATCAGATATGTTTCGGTAGTTACCCGTGTATCCATATCTGTTATTTTTAGTTCATTAGACTTATCAGTATAAAAGAAAATACAATTGAATGATGGTATGTGTGGTGAATAGAAATGGCTATAAATGATTGGATTGATACAAATGATATATATGTTTGATAATTTAAATTGAATAGGTTGAACTGTATTGTATTGTATAAATCGAGATATTATGTGGATATTTGTGATATGTGAAAATAAGAAAGTTACATAGTTAGCTATTTCATTTAGTTCATTCTAAATTGAAGTGAGTTATTTGTTTTAAACCTTTGAACTTACTAAGCATTTGTAATGCTTACTCGATTACATTTCTTGTCTTGTAGTTTTATTTTGCGGAATGTGTTGATTGGATTAATTCGAACTCTACACTATCCAACTTCTGACTCGATAGATTTTTTAATCGTTCCAAACTTGGTTATGTGGCATGTATTCAAGAACCATATTGCATATATGTCATTTTTATTGCTCATGAACTTGAGCCTATGTGATACTTGATTTTGGATGTTTACATGTTACGTATATAAGTGTGTATGATGGCCAAGTTTTAAAAATGGAATGGTTGAGGTAATGCTAAGAGAATGGTGTCAAATTGTTCAATATGTAATGGTTGGGTGATAGCTTAATGCGATTTCTTGAATGACTTCCAAATGGTATTTGTAGATATAGTCTAATATGAAAACATGATGTTATGAGATGTCGAATTAGGGTATTCTAGATCATTAATGTGGCTTGAACTTTGAATGGCTATATTTCATATACATATATGTGTTTGTTAGAATAACTCAAGCGGTGAAAGAAGCATTTGTTTAACAAGATTGGCATTATTATGATTGAATATTTGGTGAATGTATTTAGGTCTTATTAGGTATATGTGATTACTTGAATATCAGAACTATCATTGTATTTGACCTATAAGAAAATTATATGCGAACTTTATATAAATAGTTATGAGGTGAACTATGACAATATGCGAGTTGTGTTTATATGCGAGCTGTGTTTATATGTGAACTGTGTCAATGTGTGAACCGTGTAAATGTGTGAATTGTCACTGTAACGTATGTGTGAATTGATTCTATAAGTAGTCATGTGTTATCTAACTCTGTAATGTATATACAAGCTAGATTTGTCAAGTGTGTGCGAACTGATTCATTAAAGTTGTTATATGTGAACTGACTTTGTATGGTGTGTATGTGCGAGATCTCTGTAAAGTATCTAAATGTGAGTTGGTTTGTACAATAATAATACACGAGCTGCACTAACATGTGTGCTATAGTAAAAGTGCAAGCTGTATTGTTATAACACCCCTAACCTAAATCCATTGTCGGAACAGGGTTACGAAGCATTACTAGAGTTTACAGATCCATTAATCAGACATTTCATATAATATAATATTCACATCAGAAATCAATCGAAATCATATATATTGTCCCTTATACGAGTCCTCGGGGCCCAAAATATGCGTTAGAAATAAGTCGAGACTAAATTGGATACTCAAAGAATTTCTCAAAAATCATTGAAACTTTTTTCAAAGTTGTAGGAGACACATGACCGTGTCCCAGCTCTTGTCCATGCCCATGTAACTCCTTGACTTGAGCCACACAACCAAGTCACACGTCCGTGTGCTAGGTCGTGTTGATCATACTGACTTGCGCAATTTTAATGATACAGGGGACACACGGCGTGTCACCTGGCCATGTGTCACACACGACTGAGACACATGCCCGTGTCTTTATCCGTGGGGACAAAAATAAGTCACTTTTCCAAGCCACATTTCTCACCCACTTTGGTACCAACCTAAATAGAACAATTTGCACATTAACAAGTCATAATAAGACATTCAAAACAAGCCAAAATCAAGTCTTAAACATGAAATATCACCACATACAATCAATATGCCCTTAGGCACCTCAATTGACAACTTAAAGACATGTCAACAAGTATCTCAATTTACCCAAATGACCAAATTCATGTATGCATATTCAAACCACATTTTACTTGCTTTCATTCTACCATATCAAACACATAACAAATATGATAAAGCCACTTATATACACATCAAAATATACCAAACACAAGCCATTTCAAATGGCTTGTCTCAACAAAACATTTATATACCAACATTGGCCAAAGTATCCTATACATGTCACTATAACCGGGATTAATTTACTAAAAGTACCAAAAGAGCCAATGGATAGTGTGAAATAGCTTCGACCAGCTTCCTACCCGAATGAGATTCCGAATTACTATAAAACATGAAAAATAACACAAAGTAAACATTTAAACTTAGTAAGTTCGCATAATACAAAATTTAACTTACCATATTTCCACAAAATAGGTAAGTAAACATAGCATATCTCAATCAATTTGACCAAAAGCTTAAACACATGATCACCAACATATTAGCCATGAAAATCACATATAAAATCATACACACATGGTTGAATTCATCAAATAATCATATTTTATGTATTTCATGCATATACTGGTAATAGTTCATATCAAACTCGTATGATTTCATAACAGAACTGTGCCCGTTGAACCATTTAAAATATCGTTGGATACACAGTTAGTACACACGAGGTGTACTGAACTGTAATCCGTCAATTCATATTCATGTATGCTCATATGAGCTGTAAACAATAAGCTCTTCTGAGCTGAATAACAGAAAGCTCATGCGAGCTGAATAACGTGAAGCTCATACGAGCTGTGGTGTGTCCGTAACACATGCAGGACCCCAACCAAATCGTTAACCCTAATGACATGTCATTTGTATCCTACGAATTTCTAAGGTTCAAACGAGACGCGGTAATCATCGGATATGCGATCGGTATTTATACATGGCAATTATACAAATCACATACATATGATTTAATTAAAACATACAAATACTCAATTTAATTACACGAACTTACCTTGTCAAGTTTAAGTAGATACGAAGACGACTAATCCGATATTTTTCCTTTGCCTCGATCTAACTCCGTACTAGGTCTAACTGAATCTATACGAATGAATTTAATTCAATTCAATATAATTCATATTCAATTTAGTCCACCACACATTTTTGGCAAAATTACTATTTTTTCCCTATACTTTAATTCATTGCAATTCAGTCCCTAGGCTCGGAAAATAAAATTCATACAATTTAATCATTACTCAAGCCTAGACGATTTTTATACCTATTGATAGCAGCCCGAATATTTCATAAATTTCACAAATTTTATCATAAATTTATCATCTTTTTCAATTTAATTCCTAATTAATAATTTTATCAAAATTATCTTTATAAAACTTGTTTATCTAACAACAACCTTTCATTTTATATCATAAAACTTCATAATTCAAACATACTCATCCATGGAAAGACCCTAATACTTTAATGGTTTTGCAAATTAATCTCCGAGCTAGTTAGATTAGGCTACTACGATTTCGGAACCATAGAAATCATTAAAAAGGGGATAAGAATACATACCTAATTGAGAAAAACAAGCTTGCTAACATTTCAAGCTTCCATGGCTAGGTTTATTTCTTTTTTTTTTTTTGGTGGATGATGATGAGAATAGATTATTTTATTTTATTTATTTTAACTTAAACCACTAATTTCCAAAATTACCCTTAATAATTCATTAAATTTCCAATGATGACTATTCATACTTATCTACTAAGCATTTTAACAGCCTATTTACAATATAAGGACCTCCAATTTAAAATGCAATAACTATTTAATATTTTTAGCTATTAGAACTCAACTTTTGCACTTAATGCAATTTAGTTCTTTTCATCAAATTAGATATGTAAACGATAAAATGTTTTAACGAAATTTTTATACTGTATTTCTTTCATACAGTAGAACATAAAGTAATAATAATATAAATTTTTTGACTTTGAATTTGTGGTCCCGAAACCACTGTTCCGATTTCACTAAAAATAGGTTGTTACAACTGTTGTAATATCCTATAGCTCTGGTCTAGCGATCGAACCGGGCAAAGGGTGTTACATTTTACATCACCAAATTTAGCTTAAGTGCTCATCTTTTAACTATATACATAAAACCCAATAAATAAGTACACCTATCTAGAGGGCTAAACATCCAACTCAATTATTCAAGTTACAAGGAATTGTTTATTTAAATTCTTTAGGCTATATATTGTTAGCAATGTGGGATTGATAACCTTGCAAACTACTAACAGTGTTCCTTAGGTCTACGCAAATGGCCATCCAAAATATTTTACCATCGGAGCCATTATTCATATTATAATCTATTTTTATAAGATGCCTTATTATTTCCCTGATTACTTTCAAGGTTCTTCGTTTGTAGATAGCACCCAACACCCAGTGAGCTTGTTAACTAGATCCAAACTACAACATTATGAAGATATTGTTATAGTGTAGAGAAAGTTGATGTCCAAGGTTGAATCGTTACTCTTAGTCATGAGTAAATGGATCCTCTTTGAGAAGTATGTTAATGGCACACCACCAATTCTTCTTGTTTCACTTAAGCCTTACAATATGAAATATTTATCTTTGTTTTTATGATCCCCTGAAGAATTAATACCATTTATACCCAAGAATTTATCTTGAAATGAAATAGGTCCCTCAACTTGCTCATCAAGATTACCAACAATGACATATAGTGGTTCTTCATCCCAATGTCGTACTTCATTTACATTCCTCCTGGTTTCATTTTCCTATAAGTTCTTCATTTCTCTCTTAGGTTTAGGATGACAAGTTTAGGGATGAAGATATCAATGATATAAAGGGGATTATATGCTTATATGAAGTAAGCTAGGTCAAAATGAAGGGAAAAGCTATTTTAGATTAAGCACAAGCTTTCATAACAAAGTAGTTGGGGGCTTGGCAAAAGCAAGGCTTGAGTCTAGACCTATCCATGGTCGGACCTCAGTTCAAATTTTAAATAATTTTAGGGCCTCGGCTCGAGCTTGACATGGCCCAACCTGTCCAAATAACCCATATCACTATTTAAAAATAATAAAATATCTAAAATATAATGTTTCATATTAATATTTTCTACTTAAATTAAATAAAAATATTAAAAAATATTTTATTTAAGATCAAGCCAAACCGACCCAAAAGCAAAAGAAAAAAGCGTTGGCCAAAGTCAACCTAAGCCAAAGCAAGTTGACTAGGTCGTGTGGCCACTTGGTCCATGTACATATGTACATGAGTAGCCCTTATTAAGGGTGAGAAAAACTCGATCTAAGTTGAAAAAAATTTAAAAAATTGAATTTCTAAAATCGAGAAATTTAAGTTCTAGTTCAAGTCGAATTAAATTTTTTAATTCGAATAACTCAAATAATTTAACTTGAACAATTTCAATTGATTCAACTCGACTCGAATTTCATTTCACTCAACTCGATTTGAAAAAATTTCAAGTCGAGCTAGGTTGATAAAATAGGACATGTCAACTCAAAATTTTTTCACTCGATTCGATCGAATGCTCACCCATAACTCCTATCTTAAGTAGGGATGACAAAACTCGAACCATCCTATGGATTCCAAATCGGTCCATTCCATATGGAGTGATATTTTTATGTTGAAAAGTAAATGTAAGGCGGGGCGAGGTGAATTTTTTCTTTTAGATAATGAGTATGGAACAATTAAGGTAATTATTTACCCCGCCCCACTCCACTCCACTATAGAAAATTACTATTTTATCTTTTGTATATATAACTATTAAAAAGGTAAAAATATAATAATGTATAATAGAATAATTCATATGTTTTATGTTTAAATAATTTTCAAAAAAAAATTATATTTAAAAATTTACTTGACTTTAAAAATATTAAAAATAAATAATAAAAATTAAATTAAAACGAAGTGAAATATGATAAAAATAAATACATCCAATATCCATAAAAATAATATTCATTTCAAGATTATAAAATGGTAGATGAAATTATGTTGAATTTAGTTACCAAACTATTTAAAATGTCTTCAATAGGGTACAGATGCTGCTTCGCGCAACCCAATAAGTTTTAAAGCTACAATAAATGCAGGTAGGTGGCGTTACCTAACCGTGAAAATAAGTGATTGACCAAAATTTTAATGTAACTGCACAACAGTAGTAAACTCTAGTGTTTAAATTATACTTATTACCATTTAAAATCATTTTCAAGTTGAAATCCTAGGAATATGAATAATCTAATCCAATCTTTCAGGTTTAGGCAACTAATGCCCTCGCTTGGTCACAAGCAATGCTCCTTGACTCGTTAGAGGGTAGGGAAAGAATTCTAGGCACCGCACGTGATTTGTATTTTTTTAATAGTTTTATGTACATTAATTTTTTATCTTGAATTTCAGTATTTTTATTTTGAAAAAAATCAAATTCAAATAAGAATTCTTAAATTTAGGATAAAATTCTAAATTTAAGAAAATGATAATATCCCTATTTCATACAATCCTTTCTCTTAGAGCATGGGAAATCTAGAAATCTTTTTAAAATTCGAAATTGGGTTATTAATTTTTAAAATGTGAATGTATTAATTTATAATTTTATAATTTTTAATAGAAATAAATAAAATTTATTTTATATTTTTTTTTTCTAAGGTCAAAGTTACAATTTTCAAATTTTGGGAACCAGGCCCCTGCCTGCTTAATCCTCCAAATTTCCCACCCAATATTTTGTTTCGTTTGAAAGACGAGTAGTTTAGAATGTTTGGTTGTTGGCATTTTCTATATTTCGAAAACCTACAGCTACAAACTTGGCAATAACCTTTGGATAAGACCAAAATATAAGTCTTCAAAACCAAGAGAAGAAACTCTAAAGCAGTAGTAATGCAAATGCTTAGAGACTCGAATATAAGTAGCAGACTAACCTATGGGTTATTTGGCTGATTTTGAAGGGTTCATGGTGTATTTTGGTGCGTGTCTGTTAAGAATCGGAGTTGTTGTCCCGTGGTATTAGCTTCTCTGTCTTGCTGGTTGGGATTGGGCAGTTGTGAGGTCTATAATCAAGTGATTCAAGGAAACCGTTAGCTTCATTTTACTTGGAGAAGACAAAGAAGCTATTGTTGTGCTGGACTTGTTCTTGCTTTTTCTCTTTGTATGGTGTGGTTTATGGTTTGTATTATGATTTTTATATGAATAGAACTCTGAATTTGGTGAGAAAATTAAGAATGAGCTTGGGAGGAGCAGAAGTGTTGATGGCAATAGCAGGGTTGTGGGCAGTGGTGTTGAGGCCATTGATGATAAGGTATGCCGTAGAGATGAGTCAAATGATTGGAATTTCCGTTAGGAGACTTTTCAGTAATCCTCTTTCCCCTCCCGTATCGTTTTTTTATTGGTACTGATAACAGAGGCTACTATTCGTTTCGACTTGATATAGAAATTCTATGAAATGAGCAAAATATGAGACACCATTTTTTGCTAGCCAAGAAGTTACATGAGTGGTAGACTTTGGTCTAAGCTTATCATAATTGAAAATTGCTATATTGTAACCCTTTTGTCTTCTTTCTCTAATTTCAAATCCAAATTCCCGTCAATTATTATCTTTTCTTTTTTGTTCTTTGTATTAATTAAATAATTAAATTTTAAAAAAAGTTTAGTTTTTTTTTCTAAATTTGGCAACTACTCAGATTTGATTTTTTTTATTTAAGTTAGCTCTTGAATTTGATATATGTTCCTATATTGGGGTCTAAACTTTATTTTTTTTCAAGTCAGTCCTTGATATTCCCTTAAAAACCTTGAAGTTCAGACTTTAATGTAAAAATAATTGTCTAGTTCATATCCCAATATGAGAGCAATTACTAAGTTCAGAAATTAACTTAGACAAAAAAATATTTAGACCCTAATGTGAGAGTTCTTGCCAAGCTTATGCCCCAAATAGTAATTTAATTCATTAACATATATATATTAGACACACACCAATCCTATTGTATCTATACTATATATTAAATATTTGATTAGGTTGATGTTGCTTATCAATCAAATTTCAACTCAATTAGTAAATTACTAAATATTCAAATATTTTACAAAATAACAAATATATTATTAAGGCTTTTCTTATCTTTTTTATAAATATATATATTTCTTAAAAATCTAGAATAATATATGTAACATAATTTAAACTCATAATTATTTCAATTAAACATCAAAAGTTTTTATGTGAATTTTTTATGGATATGTTTCCTACATGATTATTTTTTATCGACATTGTGTAATTTAGTACGGGTGAAAAATAGAAAATAATATAAAAATTATTTAAGTAATATTTTTAAAAATAATAATAATTAATAAAATAATAAAAATGCAAATTATATGTAAGAGCATGATGAAAGAATTATTTATTACATATGTATTACAATAGTCTATACAAATTTAAACTTGAAATTAAAAAGATCTTGTAAAAAAAATATAAGATTGTTAAAATAAGCAAAAAAAATTCCCTTTCTTTTTACTAAAAATATGTCTGATTTGCCCAAAAAAGATTGATTGAATTATCAAAAATTTGTAGCGTGAAGTGTAATGAAGTGCAATTAGAGATATATTTCAATTTTTTTGTGTATCCAAATTAATATTTTCAATTAGAATGATTTATGGTTGGCTTGGTTGGACTGAAAAATGAAGCATCCAGGCTCCATTTAGAAAAAACTCAATTGGTAATACATTTATTTACAAATTCAAAATAGAAATAAGAACGATTTTAAACTATTAATCAATCGAATAATATGAGAAATACGTTGAATATTTGGCAGAAAACATGAAAGAAAAAGGAATTAAATTAAAATAAAAAAGGAAATGAAATCATAGCAAAAAGATGTGGTATTGGGTCATTTGTCCTATATGAGCAAATCAAAATCGGGTGGATCTTTACTTGGAGTAGAGCATAAACCTAAAAAAATTGAATAAAAAATTGATGAAACCCATTCAGGAACAAGAAAATGACATTGTGATCTGGATTGAATCCCAATGAAAAAATAGATCAATGAAAGGTTTGTGAGATAAGTTTAACGAGTTTTTTCTATATTATAGATTATAGGAAAACTGGCCAAAACTTATTTTTCTTTAATTTCATTTTGAATTTTATTTTATTTAAAAAATGTAAGAAAAAATCCCTTTGTTAGAAATTAGAACTTAGGAAAGGCACACTAGAAAAAACGAAAGATGGCTTGAATCTACACATTGATTTTTTTTTCGCAATTTTTGTTGAACTGTATGCATCAAAAGGTGCCTCTGCGGCTACTAAGGGATACAATTTTATCCTAATCAACTGACTTTATCGAGAAAGATTACTTTTTTTAGGCCATCAACTTATTGGTCTTATGGTATATCTCAATATAGAGAATTATACCAAAGATCTGTATTGTTTATAAACTCTCCTGGTAGATAGGTAATACTCGGAGTAGCTATTTATGATATTATGCAATTTGTGCAGCTAGATGTGCATACAATATGTGTGGGATTGGCTGCTTCAATGGGATCTTTTCTCCTAGCCAGAGGAGAAATTACCAAACGTCTAGCATTCCCTCACGCTCGACGCCAATGAGGTTTTTTTTCTTATTTGATGGAAAGAAAAAAGAAGACTATGCCTTCGCCATATGAAATATGAATTAGTAAGTAATAATAGGATGACACTTCGAATTTGATATGAATTTTTTTTTCTTTTTTTTTTCAAAACATTAGATTATGTATCGAATGAGTAGTATGAGAGAAAGGGCATTTCCAATTTTATCTTAGCTATTGTGGGCCCATCTCAGCGTCACAAACATATTTTCTTTTCATACCAGAGGCTATTAACAATATTTATGTTATAAAATAAAAGAGTACGGAAATAAAAACTATTTTTTCTTTCTTTTTTAAAAAAAAATAAACTTTGGGATTGTTGAATCACAGACAAAATAAATATATAAAGCAACGGAGCCGTCATAGTATTTTTGAACTTTTCTGAAAAAAAAAGAAGGGTTGTAATTGGATTATTTAGTGATCTAGGTCTAATAGATGCTCTCTATATTTTCTCTTTTTCTTTTTTCGATGAAAGAAAAAAGAGAATTCCATTGTAAAGCCATATGCAATGGACAAAATATGCATGTACAGTTGTTCAATTCTATCTTTTTTTTCTTATTATTCTTTAGCTATTTTTATCTATTCTTCTCGACTCATTATGTGAGTTAGAAGAACCTTTTATCATATTATATAATCAGGGTAATGATCCATTAATGTGCTAGTTCTTTTTATGAGGTACAAACAGAAGATTTTATCCTAAAAGTGGAAGAACTACTAAAACTTCGCGAAAGCCTCACAAGGGTTTATGTAGAAAGAACGGGCAAGCCCTTATAGGTTGTATCCGAAGACATGGAAAGAGATGTTTTTATGTCTGCAACAGAAGCCCAAGCTCATGAACTTGTGGATCTTGTAGCAATTAAATAAGTTAAATAACAAATAGCAATAGCAACAATTTAACACCAATCCACAATATAATTAAGATTGATTTAATCCCTCTTCTTCTTTTCCTTCTTAACTTAAGCCTAAGGAGTTAATATTTTATTAATCTATTAAATAGAAAAAGAAGTAATTCAGAATCATCTAGTTAGGATGGATCTAAACTAGCCTATTATGTATATGATTCAGAAGGCTATGGCTAAATATTACCAATTGAACTAGTTTATGGCTAACTTATATAGTAAAACATACACAAAAAATAATACTCCTACCAGTGTAGCATAAGTGCATAGGTTTAACTCTATCAAATTTTGGAAAGTGATAAATTTGTGGAAAGTGATCTCATCTACAGTATAATATTTTTTTATTCAAAGCTTAATTTTACTCAAAGTCCTCCCTATTCTTTTAATAAGAGGAAAAGCCACGGTTAAACACGTTTAAACACGTGTCATTCTAATTGTTGCAATAATAACGATGCCAACTGAATTAAAGCTCAAGTAATATTTAAATTGCCTATATAATTCTACTAATATATCACTTTTATTTTATTAAATATAATAGACTCATGATGTGGGAGGAAAATATTAATGTAATACATATATTTATTAAAATTTTATATAAAAGTTAAATCAACCTTTAGTTGAAATTATAAAATTAAAGGTACATACAAATATTATCATTTGTGATTTTTTGTTAACCTATAAAAAAAAGTAGAAACATCATTAATAATATAATTTATTTAATTGAATGGTTTTTAACCATTTCCTAAATGAATTGATGTTTGATTGATTTATGACACCTGTTGACACCATTTTTTTGGATGGAAAATGGGGTCGACTTGGGTTTTGACGAAAACTGATAAAACGGGAGTCGCCACCAATCTTTTTTTTATAAGGTGTGATCGGATCACCTTGAAAAGTGGTTGTTTTTAATAAATGATTTGATTTTCTTAAAACAACGGTTTTGGTCCACGAAATTTAGAAAAACAGGTTCGGGAGTCGGTTACGCACGAGGAAGGATTAGCACCCTCGATACGCCTAAAAATTGGTACCTAGTTGATTAATTAATGTCTTAGTGTCGAAAAACTGAAAACTTTAAAGAAAATTTAAAATACGATCCTTAAAAAAAACTCGAATAGCATATATTAAAATTCAAAAGGATATTTGGCAATTTGGTTAAACGAGAAATCAAAACCCAGCACCTTAGGGCACGTTCCTCGAATTTCCAAACGCAAAACATTGCCTTATTTTGTAATTTTTGAAAGGATATTTAGCTATTTGGTTGAATGAGAAATCGAAACACAGCACCTTAGGGCACGTTCCTCGAATTTTCAAACGCAAAACATTGCCTTATTTTGAAAATTTTTAAAAGAATATTAAGCAATTTGGTTGAACGAGAAAAATCGACACCCAGCACCTTAGGGCATGTTTTCTCGAATTTCCAAAAGCTAAATATTGCCTCATTTAGAAAAATTTTCTTTTTTTTTTGAAATATGGTATTTATGTGCATAACGGAATAATAAATAAAGTAATGTGACTAAAAATAATATGAGCAAAAAACGAACAATAAAAAAAAAAAACAAATCCATCATATATATACAACAACAAATAAATAAATAAATAAACTAAAACATAAAAAATTGGACATATAAATAAATAAATAAATAAATGAACATAAAGTAAAATAAAATAAAATAAATAAAATAAAATAATAATAACAATAAAGGAAAATAGATAAAAATCATAAAATATGAAAATATGTTTGTACATATAAGGGAAATATATATGTATGTATATACATAAGATTATAAAAATATGAAAAATATATATATGTTGTAAAATTATTAGATATAAAAGTTTATGTAAGTATATATATGTATATTTATGAAAATGAAATATCTATATATAAACATATATGCAGGTATGTGAAAATACTATATAATAAAAATATATATGTATGGGCATAATACCTATATGTATATATATATATGAAATAAAATTAAAACTAAAAATAGTATAAAAGTAATTAATATTATCACAATAATAACGAATAAATAAAAGAAAAATAAAACTAATAATAATAATAGTAATAATAATATGAAATTTATTAAGAAAACAAACAAAATAACAAAAGGACTAAATTAAACATTAAAACAAGATTCGGGGCTCAAAACGCAAATAAACAAAAGCGGGGGGACTACTCTGAACATTCATAAAACATGGAGGGACTAGTAAAGCGAATTGCCCTTCCATTAAAATGACGTAGTTCGGGTAAGGATTAAATTGAAAACGCAAAATATTTCCAGGTAAAATTCAAAAGATTAAAAGAACCTAATTTTAAAAGCATTAAAAATCGGAAGGGCTAAACGTACAATTAACTCTTCCGTCAAAAACACGCGGATCCCCTAGATCGGGTCGGGTCGGCCAACGGGTCAGGTCAAAACGGCGCCGTTTTGGTGACTGAGCAGGCTGCCCAAAACGACGTCGTTTTGGAAGCCTATTTAAACTAATTTTTTTCAAAATTTTCATTCTTCTCTTCTTCTCCAGAAAAAAAACCAAAAAATTTCTCTCAAGTCTCTCTCCCTTTTCCAGAAGCCGGTCAAAGGTCCGGCCATCGACCGTCACACCGGTCGCTGATCGCCGGCGCCGGCGCCGCCGTGCACTGCGGCGGGGAGACCAAAAGTTTTCCCTTCTTCGCCGAATTGCCTCTCCTCGGTGAGTTTCCCTCTCTTTTTTATTATTATTTATATTATATGTATATAAATAGATGAACAAAAAAAAGAAAAAGTAAAATAAAAAATGGTAAAATATGTAAAAACGAAAGGGGTCGGAAATCACCTTTGATTTTTTTGTTTCTTATTTCTGTGAAAAACGTTACAAAAAGAAAAGGAAAATAGAATGAAAACCCCCTTTTGATAATCTGTTTCGGCTTTATATAGCATTTTTACACGATTTCTTTTCTATTTTTGTTTCTGTTTGCTGCTGTTTCTTTCGTGTTCTTCCTTCTTGTAGGTATTTGACGTTTGATGGAGCAGGTGAGGGGGTTGGTGGTGCAGCGTCAGAGGCGTGCGGCGCGGTGGCAGAGCTAGGAACCCCTAGGTGCGGCGCACTTAGGGTTTGACATTGTTTCTGATTTGTTTTCTCTTTTTGGGCTAGGGTTAGGTTATTGGGCCTGATTTGGGTAGTGGGTTTAGTTTGGGTACTAGGCCCAGGGTCAAAAATTGGTCTGTACAGCTGCCCTTCTTTGCTCGTTATCGTGTAACGAGAACAGAGCAAAGACTAAGAAAGACCAATTTTTGCCCGGTCTTGCCGAGTCTTGACTTCTCTTGACGCTTCTCTTCAAGTAGCTTTGTTTCAGTCCACTATGTCTTGTTGCGTCGATCCACTCCACTACACTTCAGAAAGATACAACTTGTAGTTTCAATCCACTCTGCTGCAACTTTAGGGGGATGAGATTTTGGTTCTTCGATCCACTCCATTGTAATATCAGGGAGATAGGATTTGTAACTCGTAACTTTTGGAAAGTAAGATTCGTCATTGTGGCTTTAATCTTTTTTACTGCAATGTCGGAGAAACAAGATTCACCAATTTGGCTTTAATCTATTCCACTGCATCGCTTGGGGCGTAAGATTCGCTGTTGTAGCTTTAATCAAGATTCACCGATGTGGCTTTAATCTTTTCAACTGCAATGTCGGAGAAACAAGATTCACCAATTTGGCTTTAATCTATTCCACTGCATCGCTTGGGGCGTAAGATTCGCTGTTGTAGCTTTAATCAAGATTCACCGATGTGGCTTTAATCTTTTTAACTGCAATGTCGGAGAAACAAGATTCACCAATTTGGCTTTAATCTATTCCACTGCATCGCTTGGGGCGTAAGATTCGCTGTTGTAGCTTTAATCAAGATTCGCCGATGTGGCCTTAATCTTTTTAACTGCAATGTCGGAGAAACAAGATTCACCAATTTGGCTTTAATCTATTCCACTGCATCGCTTGGGCGTAAGATTCGCTGTTGTTGCTTTAATCAAGATTCACCGATGTGGCTTTAATCTTTTTAACTGCAATGTCGGAGAAACAAGATTCACCAATTTGGCTTTAATCTATTCCACTGCACCGCTTGGGGCGTAAGATTCGCTGTTGTAGCTTTAATCAAGATTCACCGATGTGGCTTTAATCTTTTCAACTGCAATGTTGGAGAAACAAGATTCACCAATTTGGCTTTAATCTATTCCACTGCATCGCTTGGGGCGTAAGATTCGCTGTTGTAGCTTTAATCAAGATTCACCGATATGGCTTTAATCTTTTTAATTGCAATGTCGGAGAAACAAGATTCACCAATTTGGCTTTAATCTATTCCACTGCATCGCTTGGGCGTAAGATTTGCTGTTGTTGCTTTAATCAAGATTCACCGATGTGGCTTTAATCTTTTTAACTGCAATGTCGGAGAAACAAGATTCACCAATTTGGCTTTAATCTATTCCACTGCACCGCTTGGGGCGTAAGATTCACTGTTGTAGCTTTAATCAAGATTCACCGATGTGGCTTTAATCTTTTCAACTGCAATGTTGGAGAAACAAGATTCACCAATTTGGCTTTAATCTATTCCACTGCATCGCTTGGGGCGTATGATTCGCTGTTGTAGCTTTAATCAAGATTCACCGATATGGCTTTAATCTTTTTAACTGCAATGTCAGAGAAACAAGATTCACCAATTTGGCTTTAATCTATTCCACTGCATCGCTTAGGGCGTAAGATTCGCTGTTGTAGCTTTAATCAAGATTCACCGATGTGGCCTTAATCTTTTTAACTGCAATGTCGGAGAAACAAGATTCACCAATTTGGCTTTAATCTATTCCACTGCATCGCTTGGGCGTAAGATTCGCTATTGTAGCTTTAATCAAGATTCACTGATATGGCTTTAATCTTTTTAACTGCAATGTCGAAGAAACAAGATTCACCAATTTGGCTTTAATCTATTCCACTGCATCGCTTGGGCGTAAGATTCGCTGTTGTTGCTTTAATCAAGATTCACCGATGTGGCTTTAATCTTTTTAACGTTGTGGCTTTAATCTTTTGAATTGCAATGTCGGGGAAGTGAGATTTGCCGTTATAGCTTCAATCTGCTCCGCTGCATCGCTTGAGAAGTAAGATTTACTGTTGTGGCTTTAATCTTTTGAATTGCAATGTCGGGGAAGTGAGATTTGTCGTTATAGCTTCAATCTGCTCCGCTGCATCGCTTTGGAAGTAAGATTTACCGTTGTGGCTTTAATATTTTGAATTACAATGTCGGGGAAGTGAGATTTGTCGTTGTAGCTTCAATCTGCTCCGCTGCATCGCTTGGAAAGTAAGATTTACCGTTGTGGCTTCAATCTTTTGAATTGCAAACTATGGTTTCTTCTATCTGCTTCACTGTCAGAACAGGAAGGCAAGATCTGCTATCTTCATTGATCTGTTCTCTGGGGAACATGACCTGTATAATCCATTTGATGGACCTATTTATGCCAAGTGTTTAGGATGTCATGATTAAAATAAATCAAAATTTCCTAACTAGATGTGTATGAATGATATTTGCATGAATGCAGAATGTCATGAGAATAACCCATTTTTAATATTTGAGTTGTTATTGCTCATCACTGACGTGTTACAACGCCTTCTTGCTTGGCTGGCATATCCAAAGAAACACTTAATCAGATTGCCCCCACTGCAAACCTCCAAGTTCAATCCACTAGGATGCAAAATTTGTACCATCATTCTCCCACTGTAACCCAAGGGTAGAAAAATATGGCTTTTTCTTGATCTTCTGCTATCACAATTCAAGGATACAGAATGTGAAGCTCTTCGGTATCCTACACCAATCCCAAGGTGTCATACCAAATGTCTATGCACAATGAAGTATTTTCTTCTCCCAGAAGACCTTTTCTTATTGCTCGGTGATCATTGCTTGTTTGTTCATTGAAGCTTTGTCACCAACACGGCATCTTGTCATTTTGTTCAATCAATGTTTGGACAACAAAATCTGAAAGGATAGTCTTTAACTTAGACTCTTCCTTCTTAGATATTTCATTCTTTAAACTTGGTGTTTTCTAAACAATAGTCATGTTTCAAGTTCCTATATTATTTAGAAACTTCTAGAGTAATATGCAAAACTTCCATTGTGAAAGTATTATTATTCCATTAATCATTATTCTAATGCAACATGCTTGCAAAAAAAAAATCATAACGATAGGTAAAATAGAATTGATTTGAGAGCCTAGCTCGAAATGAATAATTTATCAAGGATAGCAAGAATAAAAAGAGGAATTGATTAGAACATGTATCTTGAAAAAGAAAGAAGTATTCCAAGAATGAAAAATTCAATATATAAATAGTATGAATGTCAGGTGCCTCAGATATCGCAGCTTGAACTTCTCTGTACAAACTTTCTGAAGACCTTTCTGAGTTTGACAATGTTTAGGAGATCTACAGGACTTTGTTGATGCCCCAAGATGTCACCCTACCCATTCAGGTATAGCAGGATCACCACATGCCCCAATCTGATCACTTCATGCCCCATTCTGATCAATATTTGAGCCGCCCTTTTCAGGTTTTCAACTCAAATCCCCTTTGGCCTAAGGTGCCCTTTGCGGGTTTTCCCCTTAGCCTCTCCATTTTTACTTTTTCATTTTTCATTTTTTCATTTTTTTGACTCAAAGTGCCCTTTTGCAGGTTTTCACCTTGGTCCTTCCTTCTTCTTTAAACGAAGTGTTTCTTGGCTTGATCCGAGTTTATAGGATTAGCAATCTCACTCAGGATCAGTGCTCCTCTGAAGAATGTCTTCTTTACAACGTAGGGACATTCCCGGTTTGGCATTCATTTTCCTCTAGAATCCTTTTGGAGAGGAATGATCTTTTGCGACATCCAACCCTTTCGTGGAATTCTCTGAGATGACACTGTTCATTATGGACTCGTATCATTTGTTTTGGTACATTCGTCCCTGAAGAATAGCTTTTAACCTTTTTCCTAGGTTCAACTGATCGTATCGCGATTGGATCCAAGCAATGAGGGGATTTTAATAGGTAGAACTACCTCAATCCCGTAAACCAAAAAGAGAGGTGTTGCCCCAGTACCGATGTTCGACAAACAATGAGGGCAAATGGTAATTTCTCACGTCAATCCTTGTAAGTCTCAGTCATTTTCCTTCAATTTTTGATGTTCAATTCTAGGAACTTCAGTGACGAATCGTGGTGTCCACTTCTGAGTTAATTTGAGACCTCAGCTATCGTGCTATTGTTTAAGCTCAATGCATTTTTCGATACCCTCTTTTCTGAAATTCTGTATCGGTATACGATGACTTTGGCTCATGAAGTAGCCTCTCAAAAAAAATGAAGCAATGCCCATTAGAAGTCTTCGATAATGGTGATGTCCATGCCCCATTTTGCTCAAAATTTGAGTCGCCCTTTTTCGGGTTTTCAACTCAGATCCACCTTTGGTCAAAGCGCCCTTTGCGGGTTTTCACCTTAACCTCTCCTTTTTATTTTTCTTTTTATTTTTCTTTTTATTTTTCTTTTTATTTTTTCTTCTTTTTTTCTCTTTTTTTTTTTGACTTCAATTTTTTATTTTTGTTTTTTTGTTTTTCTATTTTTTTGTTTTTGAGTCTGAACTGATGAGATTAGGCAAGTCCTGGTCATGCTTTTCGACCAGAATCAATGTTATTCTAAAGTCTTCCACATAAGATCTTCCACTTTCATCTTGTATGTGAGAAACCTTCTTTGGTACCAGATTTCTTTCATAGAGCCCTTTTGGGATGCAACTACGACAGAAAACTTTTGGATCTTCCTTTTTAATCCGGACAAAATCCAACAACATCTTGAAGGGATGGAAACTCAACTTTAAATGGGCAAAGCTATGCTGACTCAACGAGAGAGGCATTGCCCCGGCAAAGAATTGTATCGTTCGCACTGTAAATTTCTGACATCGTGCTGTTGTGCAGGCTTTATTATAAGAATTGAGGCATACCCTGGTATGATCATACAAAAACCTTTTTTGATACCAGATTTCTTTCATAGAGCCCTTTTGGGACGCAACTACGACAGAAAACTTTTGGATCTTCCTTTTTAATCCGGACAAAATCCAACAACATCTTGAAGGGATGGAAACTCAACTTTAAATGGGCAAAGCTATGTTGACTCAACGAGAGAGGCATTGCCCAGGCAAAGAATTGTATCGTTCGCACTGTAAATTTCTGACATCGTGCTGTTGTGCAAGCTTTATTATAAGAATTGAGGCATACCCTGGTATGATCATACAAAAACCTTCTTTGATACCAGATTTCTTTCATAGAGCCCTTTTGGGACGCAACTACGACAGAAAACTTTAGATCTTCCTCTTTAATTAGGATAAAATCCAGCAACATCTTGAAGGGATGGGAACTTGACTTCAAATGGGCAAAGCTATGCTGACTCAACGAGAGAGGCATTGCCCCGGCAAAGAATTGCATCGTTCGCATTGCGAATTTCTGACATCATGCTGTTGTGCAGATTTTATTATAAGAATCGAGGCATACCCTAGTATGATCATACAAAGACATCTTTGAACTCTAGAGGTAACTCAACAAGGTTTTGCTTCGTCTCTGTGGTTAGGTCAATTCTAGTCTTCACCAAGTTCACAAATTCTAATGATTCCTTGAGAGGTAGGACCTGTTTATCCTTTTATTCTACCATCCTCAACAAGTCCAGAGATAGGCTACAATCTATGTCATCTTCAAAGGCGTGAGATCCCTCTAAACACATGTCTCACTTAAAAAGAGATTCTAAGTCTGTAGCAGTGTCATTCATGTCGTTGATATCCAGGGCCCTACTGTAGGTACAAAAGAATATACAAAGAATGTATGAATTTAAGAATAATTATCTGCACAGTATGATTATGAATAAAAAAATGATTTGGATGAAAGAATAAAAGAATAATCATTCAAGAAATGAAAGAATATTGGTTCAAAAGATCGCAAAGATGCATTCCATTAAAATAATGACGTTCAGACATGAGCCTATTTCACAAAAGACTTCTTGTTGCCTCTAGGCTAAAAGCAACAAGTGTGTTTTAAATATTACTCTGAGTAAGCTCTAAATACTACAGGGGTTCCTTTAGAACACTCCCAAGTTTATAAGGGCGAACATTTAATAAGATCTCTTCTCCGGTTGCTTCTTCGTATTCGGCACTGATGTGAACGTTTCCCAACATCTCTTCATTCATCGCATTCCTTTCATTATCCGTATGATTGAGTAGCGGGTTTTCTGTACTGAGTGAATCCTCAAATTTGACGATGCCCATATTGATAAGCCTTTCGACCAGCTTTTTAAAGGCAGTGCAGTTTTCTATAGAATGCCCCGTAATTCCCGCATGATAGTCACATTGCGTATTTATGTCAAACCATTTGGGGTACGGGGTTGTGAAGGCTTCAAGTAGAAAGGGGAGACAACATGTGCGTCAAATAAACTCTGATACAGCTCCTGGTATGGCATTGGGATTGGTGTAAATTGAGACTTCTTAATGCTTTGCTTAGTGCCAGATTCATGTCTTGGGGATATCTGTTGGCCAGTAACAACCGACCTTTGCTGACCTGCGGTAATCGAGTTTGAATAACCCTTATTATGCCTACCCGCATTGCTCACCTCATTTTTCCTCTTCCTCGAGACCTTTGAAGTATTGTTTTGGGAGCTCCATTCTTGCCCTTTCTGTTTGTAATGATCTTCAAATTGTTTTGAGAACTCTACCCTTGCCTGTTTTGTTCCCACTAGATCATCAAGGACAGCAGAATTAGTTAGATTGCCCCTCAGATTGGAACCTGAACCTGTCGCGAAATTCACCGGTGTCGAGGTATTGGTTTGGATGTTGACAGTTACCCTTTGTGGATATGTGTTTGGTTGTGCTTGGATGTCGGTTGGAGTAAAGTTTGGAAGATATGCAGGACCTTCATTATCATTCCCAAAGTGGACCACGGGGTTTTTTCCTTTCTCCAACCTCATATCCAACAACTGTGTTGACTGGCTCATCAGATTTCTCTGGACTCCTAGCATATGATCCTTCACATCTTGTTGAAATTTGGCCAATTGCTCTAGCATTTGTATCTGCATTCGCTCTAATCTCTCCAACCTTTGGTCCATTCCTTTAGTTTCTATTTGGGTACCGCAAAAATGTTGGTTTTCCAGACTTTCTGAAATAATTTTACCTAATTAGGGTCACTTCGTGAAAATCTAATGCATATGATGCAATGTAATGCAAATGCATGAAATGAATGCCTAAAGAGACGTTGATTCTGATTCAATTACATTTAGTAAACTTTTCTAGAAAGAAAATTCCCTTACATAAAACGGATACATGTACGACCTCACCCTCATATTCCAAGAAACAACATCAGACTTTTTCTTCATCCGTATGTTTGAGGTAATCTCGCCAATAGATGCCATTGCTAGCTCATTTTCTTGATCTTCGTCGCGATCCATCATCTGCCCATCTTCATAAGGCTCATCAACTTGTCGAAGGCTTTTGGACAATTGTCTCGAACCCTTAGGCCACGAAGTAAAAATCACGCACTCCTTCATCGCCCTTCTTGTGTTTCTCAGAATATATTTGGAAAGTCATATTGTTTTCCACTTTATCAAGGAATCCATATTCCATGACCAGCTTTCTAATTTAGTAATCGAACTTGAATCAATGTCTCTTTCCTACGATGCAGATGCGATGCAATCATAATCAAAACACAATTAGAGGGGTTAGTACAAAAATAAACAAGGAGAACAGAAAGTACCTAATCGGGTGACTACTAGGGGTTTGGAGTGGCTCTATCTAGGCTAAGTTCCTAAGTCCACTACATAAGGTTTAGTTCTAAAGTAAGGATACCCGAACCAGCAGATTCCTCTATCCTCACCCATTATAGGCTCATACGGACCAAGTTCAGTTCAGGGGAATACATTTCCCTATGGCTGCACGGAGATGAAAATCTCACGAAGACATAGGTACGGATGTATCTCGAAAGGGATCCACTATCCTGCACGGAGGTGAAAACCTCACGAAGGAGTAGCTTCTCACTCCCACTTAAAAGGTGTGACCAACGGTCATGCAATGCAATGCATAAAGATATAAAAATTTAAACAAATAGAGCAATTATAAACCACAATAATGAAAATTATAATGAAGAATGATATGCAATGAAAGGATCGTAAATTTAAACCAAATTTTCAATTTTCGACAAAAAAGACAAAAAAATAATCAACTCGTGGCTCGACTCACTTATTTTGAAAATGTTTCCCCAGCGGAGTCGCCAAGCTGTTGACACCATTTTTTTGGATGGAAAACGGGGTCGACTTGGGTTTTGACGAAAACTGATAAAACGGGAGTTGCCACCAATCTTTTTTTTATAAGGTGTGATCGGATCACCTTGAAAAGTGGTTGTTTTTAATAAATGATTTGATTTTATTAAAACAACGGTTTTGGTCCACGAAATTTAGAAAAACAGGTTCGGGAGTCGGTTATGCACGAGGAAGGATTAGCACCCTCGATACGCCCAAAAATTAGTACCTAGTTGATTATTTAATGTCTTAGTGTCGAAAAACTAAAAACTTTAAAGAAAATTTAAAATACGATCCTTAAAAAAAACTCGAATAGCATATATTAAAATTCAAAAGGATATTTGGCAATTTGGTTAAACGAGAAATCGAAACCCAGCACCTTAGGGCACGTTCCTCGAATTTCTAAACGCAAAACATTGCCTTATTTTGTAATTTTTGAAAGGATATTTAGCTATTTGGTTGAACGAGAAATCGAAACCCAGCACCTTAGGGCACGTTTCTGGAATTTTCAAACGCAAAACATTGCCTTATTTTGAAAATTTTTAAAAGAATATTAAGCAATTTGGTTGAACGAGAAAAATCGACACCCAGCACCTTAGGGCATGTTTTCTCGAATTTCCAAAAGCTAAATATTGCCTCATTTAGAAAAATTTTCTTTTTTTTTTTTTTTGAAATATGGTATTTATGTGCATAATGGAATAATAAATAAAGTAATGTGACTAAAAATAATATGAGCAAAAAACGAACAATAAATAAAAAAGAACAAATCCATCATATATATACAACAACAAATAAATAAATAAATAAACTAAAACATAAAAAAATGGACATATAAATAAATAAATAAATGAACATAAAGTAAAATAAAATAAAATAATAATAACAATAAAGGAAAATAGATAAAAATCATAAAATATGAAAATATGTTTGTACATATAAGGGAAATATATATGTATGTATATACATAAGATTATAAAAATATGAAAAATATATATATGTTGTAAAATTATTAGATATAAAAGTTTATGTAAGTATATATATGTATATTTATGAAAATGAAATATCTATATATAAACATATATGCAGGTATGTGAAAATACTATATAATAAAAATATATATGTACGGGCATAATACCTATATGTATATATATATATGAAATAAAATTAAAACTAAAAATAGTATAAAACTAATTAATATTATCACAATAATAACGAATAAATAAAAGAAAAATAAAACTAATAATAATAATAGTAATAATAATAGTAATAATATGAAATTTATTAAGAAAACAAACAAAATAACAAAAGGACTAAATTAAACATTAAAACAAGATTTGGGGCTCAAAACGCAAATAAACAAAAGCGGGGGGACTACTCTGAACATTCATAAAACATGGAGGGACTAGTAAAGCAAATTGCCCTTCCATTAAAATGGCGTAGTTCGGGTAAGGATTAAATTGAAAACGCAAAATATTTCCGGGTAAAATTCAAAAGATTAAAAGAACCTAATTTTAAAAGCATTAAAAATCGGAAGGGCTAAACGTACAATTAACCCTTCCGTCAAAAACACGCGGATCCCCCTGGATCGGGTCGGGTCGGCCAACGGGTCAGGTCAAAACAGCGCCGTTTTGGTGCCTGAGCAGGCTGCCCAAAACGATGTCGTTTTGGAAGCCTATTTAAACTAATTTTTTTCAAAATTTTCATTCTTCTCTTCTTCTCCAGAAAAAAAACCAAAAAATTTCTCTCAAGTCTCTCTCCCTTTTCCAGAAGCCGGTCAAAGGTCCGGCCATCGACCGTCACACCGGCCGCTGGTCGCCGGCGCCGGCGCTGCCGTGCACGGCGGCGGGGAGACCAAAAGTTTCCCCTTCTTCGCCGAATCGCCTCTCCTCGGTGAGTTTCCCTCTCTTTTTTATTATTATTTATATTATATGTATATAAATAGATGAACAAAAAAAGAAAAAGTAAAATAAAAAATGGTAAAATATGTAAAAACGAAAGGGGTCGGAAATCACCTTTGATTTTTTTGTTTCTTATTTCTGTGAAAAATTTGTTTTCTCTTTTTGGGCTAGGGTTAGGTTATTAGGCCTGATTTGGGTAATGGGTTTAGTTTGGGTACTAGGCCCAGGGTCAAAAATTGGTCTGTACAACACCAATTTAATCAATGATTTAAATATAAATCCATATTTTCTTCTGGAAGAATGTTGAACATGATTTGAAGGTGAATACTAGTGGTGGTCTTGGATTTTCTCATGTGAACAACTTGGGAAAATATATTGGGGTTCCACTGTTGCACCAGAGAGTTACGAAGGAGACCTTTCAGTATATTGTTGATAATATGAGGAAAAAACTAGCAGGATGGAAGTCTAAATTGCTTTCTCTAGCCGATAGAATTACATTAGCTAAAGGAGTTTTAGCTACTATTCCTATCTATGCTATGCAGTCAACAAAAATTCCTAAGGGTGTGTGTCATGAGATGGAAAAGATAATCTGTAACTTCGTTTGGGGAAAAACAGAGGAGAAGAAAGGTTTGAATCTAGTGAAATGGGACTATTTGTGCAAAGAAATGAAGAATGGTGGTCTTGGGTTCAAGAAATTTGATTGCCTGAACAATGCTTTTCTCATGAAAATTGGATTTAATCTTGTTAAAAAGACCTGATCACCTTTGGGTGCAAGTGCTTAGAGTAAAATATAGATGGAAGGGTAAATTGACTATTTCTTTATATGAAGGAAACACCTCATGTCTGTGGAAGGGAGTGTGTAGATTTTGGAGTATGGTCCGGGATGGTGTAATATGGAATATTGGGAATGGTGCAAGTGTTGATTTTTGGAGGGATAACTGGATTAAGGATTGGGGCCCCCTGATTAATAGTTGTACAAAGCCTAAATGCATTCCTAAGCAGCATGTCCCGCTGGAGGATTTTGTTTCGCGCCTATCCTTAACTCGGTTTTACCACGCCCAAGCATCCTAAGCATCTCAGCTTATAAGCCTCCATCAGTTCATGACCGTGTTGACTCTGTACGTTGGGTTCATGACAAAAAAAATGTGTGTTTTCGGTGAAATCTCCTACGCTACTAATTGTGGGATGGAATTGATAGGAGTGATGGAATTTGGCATCAGATTTGGCATATTCTGGTTCCTCAAAAGTTGCGTGTTTTCATTTGGCTTGCACTTTTAGATAGAATTCTAACCAATGAAAACAGAGTGAGAAGACAATTAACTACTGATGCAAGCTGCATGATTCGTGAAAGTTCGTTGGAAAATATTGACCATGTGCTGCGGTTTTGTACCCCAGTTGTGGCAATATGGATTTATGTTATTAAGGTGGAAATGAGATAGGAATTTTTCAGTTTCAGTTTTAAAGATTGGTTGGTAAAAAATCTCACTGATCTTGAATATTTCGCTTGTGAGTCAAGCGGCTGGTTATCACTATTTAGTAATATTTGCTGGCAGCTTTGGATTAAGAGAAACAATTTTATATTCAATGTTGAGCTTACGAAAATTGATAGTATTTTAGTGAAAATTTGTTGGATGGGAGACAATTTTCTTATGGCTAACCATGGATCGGGGAACACATGGAAGAGCATAAAAGGTGATTCTCGTAAAGACATAAGATGGAAACCACTAGAAGATGGATGGAAAAAGGTGAATACTGACGGTGCTGTGTGCAAGTTTTTAGGAGGTGCTACTGCAAGAGGAATAATCTGTGATCAGGTTGAAGTATGGATTGCAGGATTCACAAGAAATATTGTAAGTTTTTCGGTGCTCATGGATGAGCTTTGGGGTATGCTTGATGGTCTCCAATTAGCATTGAACCTAGGCCTGAAGAAAGTGATTCTTCAAACAGACAGCATGTAAGCTATTCAAGCAATTCAAGAAGTTGAAAAAGAGCAACATAGTTTTTTGGTGATCTATAGCATTAAGGAGCTTATCCTGTGTAACTGGACAATTCGCTTAATACACGTCTTCAGAGAGGCCAATAAGATAGCGGATGGTTTGACAAAAATGGCATTCTCAAGACCTTTAGACAAGTTTGTATTCATGCAACCCTTGGATGAAGTTCTTCATCTACATGATGATCTATTTAATATAGTGTGATATTGTTTTTTTTTTGTTTTGTTTTAATCCCTCTTTTGTATAAAAAAATATAAGGAAATTCCAAATATTGTTTAGTGGAAATGGTTAAGATGATATTAAAGGGGAAAAATATAATTAATAAACTTTTTTATATTTTTTTAATTTAACTCTTTTAAGGTAATTATTAATATTCATCTGAAAAGACATTTGATATGATTACATATTAAAACCTATTTAAATTTATAATCTCCAAATATTTGTAGTAAGATAAATGTCAATTCACTTAATATTTAAATAATATTTTAATTTAATAAAAGTAATATATAGGATTCAAAAAATTACTAAATTAATTGTTATATATTCTCATACGCATAGTCATAATCATCTATTAAGCACATCCCAGATAATAGAATGTTACTTTGGCATAATGGCTTAATTGGTTATCTCAAGTAAACCAAATTATCAAAATTCTTAATGCTCTCAATCAAAATCTCTAAGATCATTGATCTATAAATAGATTATTTATCAAGAAAATTATACCCATCTAATATGTTAATTAAGGATATGGAATATGTTAATTAATTATGTCTAACATATTTATCAGAGAGACTCATTGCTAGCATTACACTTCATTAGAGATAATGGGTCGCACCAAGCTCAACTACATCATCAATCTATTGGTACCTCACCAACATGTTAGCCTCGTCTATTAAGTTTAATATCACTAGTCATTCACATGCCTTATAACCAAGTTGTTCAAATCACATAACCAACCTAACAAGGGAAACCCATGCTACATGACCTTAATGACTGCCTGCCAATCAAGAGAGGATATGTAACCTACAAACATCCCCCTTGAATATCTCTTTGAAGGTCAATCAAGAAAGAACAACTACTCACGCTTATACCTCTCTCTAAGTTCTCAGCTCTTATTTTTCCATTAGAATCTCTACTATGACTCTCAACCCATCGAGTGAACCATCTCTCCAGCCTCTTCTAAGTTTAGTCAATCAACAATTGGTGCAATGAGCAAATAACATGTATCACTCCAACTTTGGTATTAGTACCAACGGAGATGAAGATCAAAGACAAACCCTAACCTTAGCCTCAAATTCAAACAACCTAGGACTAATCCCAATCATCCTACAAGCAACAGACAAGCTACCCTACGACTAGTACAGCCCCTACAGTCAATATTATCCATATGATGTGGCGTATTCAAACTACCCACCACCTAGGTAGTACACCTCTTACGCAAACCAACAATTGCATTCACTTCCCCTTCAAGCTCACCTTTATTCTACCATTAAGGAATAGGCTTCTCAAAACCCCAAAAATCAATTCCTAAATTTTCAAAAAATATGCAAAAGAAAATGAAAAGTTTTAAAGAACAAATTTTGACTCAACATATCTACCAATAACAATAAACCGTTTTCAAATCGAGTTTTTCCCAACAATTGGTATCATAGCTAGGTTGTGCTATGTTTATGGTGGAAGCCAAGACTGAATCCCTCTCTTCATCTTGTTTGATTAATATTTGATAAGATATGACATTCTTGTAAATATTCTCATGTTTAGGGAAATGTATGTGAATGAATGTGATATTCTATATTTTTGTTATATAATTATTATTTTTTGCCAAGGTTGTGGTTCGTAAGAAATAGATCGTAGACTATCCCACATAGGATTATTTTTTATTTTTAGCATTCTTGTAAGCAGGAAACAGACATAGGACATAAATGTATTTTTTTTCAAAAAAGGAGTCCATGACAAGGAGAAGATAAAGCAATGATGATCGAAGGCACAAAGAATGTCTTGTGATGAAAAATCATGTAATTTTTGTTTTTCATTTATTTTCTAGAAATAGAACAATGGAAACTTTGGCTGGTAATTTTATTTTATTACTCATTTCTAATAATATTTTATGATATAATTGTGATATATATATGTATGAGATGATCCACAGTTGATCTATCAAAGATAAGAAGTGTAGTAATGTGAAAATACATGTGTTGTATTGTTTCGTTCACTTCTTTAGGCTATTCGATTACTATGAGAAGCGTGGTAATGATAAGGTGCATGTCTAAGATTGGATCTGATAAGGAAATTCTTGGTTTTTAAGTGGTCAAATACGACTCACCTCTCTTTCCTGAGAACTTACCTGGTGCACGGTTCACATTCACTTTTTCGATTTTTTCCTTAAAAGAAAAATTGTAGAGAATTTAAATTGTTTGATTGACTCTTATGAATAATTGAATGTGAATATTATAAAATTTTCATAACATGTCATGCATACATGAGATAAGCATGTCATCTAGTTTAGGAAAAAATGTCACATATACTTGTCATGCATATATTGATCATACATGATTGAAACCTGAAATTAAAAGCCTTGCATGTTTTTTTTAAAATATTGAGTGAGAGAAGGTCCCTAAACAAGACCTACAACCTCAATCAATGGTCTCTTGTGATGGCATGAAATGGACTTGCCGCAAGGTAGACATTGTCATGTGGATTTCACTAAGGAGACTTCTTGAAAGTAAGTAGAATTTTTTTTTGGTCATGTGATAGTTGGATTGACCCTTGTGGTAGGTATTATGATGCGATACATTAAGAAATTCTATCTTCAAAGAGGACAACTAGTTGTAGTATGCTACTTGGTGAGATTGCCTCAAGAAGACTTATTTGTGGTGCATGATGTGATAGGTGTTGAGATAATGGTTATACACTCAAGATCATCTAGTTAAGTAACTCCCCAAGTAGCTATGCTTAAGTTAGAATGATGGTCAAACATTACACGATTATTAATACGTGTGAATGCCTAAGGAATTAGATTCATGTACTAGCTGGATGGAAATCTATGTTCTTACTAAGAGGAGAGGTCTACCGAATCCCTGTAGAGAAACACAAGACAACCTAAAACAGTCAAAATTGGCTGAAGAGGAGAAAGAGATGTTGCGGAAACGACGATAATATTAATAACAATATTATCAGAAATATTTAGATAATTATTATGCCAACAATTATACTAAGAAAATTCCCAGTTAAATTGGAGGGGTCACAATGGTCCCGCTTAAAACCCAACAACTAGACAGAACTCACTTAGATATTTATAGCAATAATAACTAAATAAATATAACCAACATAAAGCTATTAAATAAAAGCAAACAAATAAGAAATAAAATACCAGAGTTTTAACGAGGTTCGGCCAATTTAGCTTACGTCCTCGGACACTACCAAATTAATATTTCCTCTAGAAATATTACAAAGGAGAAGATTTTGGGATGATACAACCAAAGGGGGAGGGGTTCTATATATAACAAACCAAACCCCCTCCATTTCTATCTTTTCCTAATGTGGGATATTGCCAATATTCAACAAATCTCCACCTTGGCGATATTCCACATCTTCGAACATCTTCTCATAACACAAACTTCAATAGTGTCTTCAATTTTGCAACCAATCGCCTTCTTCCCTTTTGGTAGTTGTGCCAGCTTCCACATCTTGTTTTTCTCTAGAGATTGCATTTCCTCTTCCATTGCACCTAACCATCTATTATTCTCTAAACTCTGAATGGCTTCGGTGTAAGTGGATGGAATATTATCAACAACTGGAAGTGCATAAGCTACCATGTCAGCGAAACGAGCAGGTTTCTGAATTTCTCGTCTCTGCCTTCTGACTGCAATTGGCTCTGATTGCTGTTGAGGTTCTTGGGTAGAAACCTCTTCCTCATCTGACTCTGCATCTGCCAATGAAGAATCACTAGTGGTACATTTTGCTGGAATTACCACACTCTGCTCAAACTCCACCTGCTGCGGAGTACACTCCACCTGCTGCGAAGTACTACTCACTCCTTCTGGATTTACCTTATTCAACATGGCAGATTCATGAAAGGTAACATCCCTACTGATTATCGTCTTCTTTGCCTCTAGACACCACAAACGATATCCCTTAACACCAGCATTGAAGCCCATGAATAGAGCCTTCTTTGCTCTTGGATCTAACTTTGATTCTTTCACATGATAATATGCAATAGAACCAAAAATGCGCAAGGTGTCATAATCAGTAGCAGGTTTTCCATACCATTTCTCCAAAGGAGTCTTGCCATTTATAGCAGATGATGGCAAATGATTGATGAGATGTTGAGCGTACGTCACAGCCTCAGTCCAAAACTTTCTATCTAATCTAGCATTAGATAACATACATCGAACTTTCTCCACAAGCGTTCGATTCATACGCTCTGCCACCCCATTCTGTTGCGATGTTCCACCTACGGTGAAGTGCCTTACTATGCCACAATCTTGGCATATCTTCAGGAAAGGATCGCTTTTATATTCTCCACCGTTGTCTGATCGGAGAACCTTAATCTTCCTTCCTGTCTGATTTTCAACTTTAGTTTTCCACTTAAGGAAAACTTCAAGCACCTCATCTTTGTTCTTCATAGGAAACACCCAAACTCGTCTGGAAAAATCATCAATAAAGGTGACAAAATAACGTCTTCCTCCAAGTGATGGAGTCTTGGACGGTCCCCATACATCAGAATGCACATAATCCAGAATACCTTTAGTATTGTGAATCCCAGTGCCAAATTTCACCCTTCGTTGTTTTCCCAGAACACAATGCTCGCAAAATTCAAGTTTGCAAGTCTTTGTACCTTTCAATAATCCTTGCTTGGCTAGAGTTTGCAAGGATTTTTCACCAGCATGGCCCAAACGCATATGCCACAGCTGTGTTGCCTCAGCGTCCTTCTTGGTACTCGTAATTGCTGCTGCTGTTGTCCCGACCACTGTACTACCTTGGTAGTAATACAGATTGTTCTTTCTTATGCCTTTCAACATCACCAATGCTCCTGAAGTTGCTTTAAGAACTCCATCTCGTATTGTCACAACTAGGCCTTTAGATTCTAACGACCCCAAAGAGATGAGATTCTTCTTCAACTTTGGGACATATCGTACATCCCGCAAAATTCTAGTAGATCCATCATGACTCCTCAGTTTAATTGAACCTATCCCGGCTATTTTACATGTGTTATCATTACCCATGTAAACAACCCCTTCATCTAGTTTTTGAAATTCAAAGAACCATTCCCGAATGGGACACATATGATAGGAACAACCAGAATCCATGATCCACTCATCTGCATATAATGTTGAAGATGTCATACTAAGAGAAAAGTCTGACTCTGCTTCACTATTACATTCTGCAACATTTGCATCTTGCGGAGTCTTCCCTTTTTTCTTCAATTTTGGACAATCTTTCTTCCAATGTCCTTTTTCTTTGCAAAAAGAACATTCATCTTTGGCAACAGCTCGACCTTTGGACTTTCTTCTCTTCCCCTTAGACTGACTTTGCTGACGACCTCTTGTTACCAATGCTTCCACTGCTGCTTCACCTGAACCTTTCAACTTATCCTTTCGGCGTAGTTCATAGCTATACAATGCAGCAGTTACTTCATTGAAAGTTACTTCCGATTTTCCATGAAGTAGGGTAGTTTCAAGGTACTCAAACTCCTCAGGAAGCGATCCCAACAACATTAACGCCAAGTCTTCGTCTTCAAAAGTCACATCCAAATTCAACAAATCAGCCACCAGCTGATTAAAATTGGTAATGTGCTCGTTCATCGTGGTACCAGGAACATAACTGAAACGAAACAGTCTTTTCTTCATATGTAACTTATTTTGACTGTTCTTCTTCAGAAATTTCTCCTCCAATGCTTTCCACAATTTACTTGCAGAAGTCTCTTTACTGAATGTATACTTCTGCTCTCTGGAAAGACATGATCAAATTGTACCACATGCCAATCGGTTGATGGTCTTCCATTCTTTATCATCAACCCCTTCTGGTTTTTCTTCCTCAATGGCAATATCTAGACCCTGTTGAAAGAGGGCATCTAGAAGCTCACTTTGCCACATGCCGAAATGACATGTTCCATCAAAAATTTCCACTACAAATCTCGTATTTGCAGTTCCAATCCTCGGCAAAATGTACGAAGTGGAAGTTGTTGATATGGATGGTTTTTCTTCTGTCATTTTTGCCATAGCTTCTACTTAATAGCCACCAAATGCAGAATACCCACAAGCTTTAGGAAATGTTTCTGATGTGTAAGATCAGACTAAGCTGCAAACACAGAACATACTACAAAACCTTGGCTCTGATACCAATTGTTGCGGAAGCGACGATAATATTAATAACAATATTATCAGAAATATTTAGATAATTATTATGCCAACAATTATACTAAGAAAATTCCCAGTTAAATTGGAGGGGTCACAATGGTCCCGCTTAAAACCCAACAACTAGACAGAACTCACTTAGATATTTATAGCAATAATAACTAAATAAATATAACCAACATAAAGCTATTAAATAAAAGCAAACAAATAAGAAATAAAATACCAGAGTTTTAACGAGGTTCGGCCAATTTAGCTTACGTCCTCGGACACTACCAAATTAATATTTCCTCTAGAAATATTACAAAGGAGAAGATTTTGGGATGATACAACCAAAGGGGGAGGGGTTCTATATATAACAAACCAAACCCCCTCCATTTCTATCTTTTCCTAATGTGGGATATTGCCAATATTCAACAAGAGACACATTAGCTTAGTTTTAGGTTTAGTTTTCTCTAGATTTTCTTTTATTTTTTCTACACTTTTTATAGGGCTTTCAACTTCTTTTCTTCTTTATTAGTTTAGAGTTTATTTTTTTGCATTTACTTCTCGTTCTTGATGTTCTTAGTGTTAGTTAAGTTAGTCATCACTGTAGTTTAGGTTTATTTGCACTTTCAGTTTATGTACATTGATTGTAAGACATTTCTAGCTTTAGTAAAAAAATAATGTAAAAGAAAATAAAAGAATTAAATTTTATTTTTTAAAAGTTTATATGATGTGACAATTTATTATTGACTAGAATTCTTTTTAATAGATATAACATTTTGGTGTAAAATGGCTAATGGAAGAATAATTTATGCATCACTTGTGAGCAAAAAAAAGGTTTAAATACCAATTTGGGAAAAAGAGTATTGTTTGGGTACTAATTTGTGGGTTAAGTATTTTTTTTTCTTATAAATAGACTTTAATGGTTTGACTACTGAAGGTACCAACTTGGGAGAAAAAAAAATTTAAGCACCACTTATGATAAAAAAAAATTAAGTATTAAAATGGAAAACATAAGTCCAATTTTTGAGTTAAATCTCTAACTTATATTAATCTTATTTGTAGATAACACAAATGCTAATTCTCAATCATATATGATTGCCAAAATCAAAATAAACTGGAACCTTATATTTATTACGAAATAAAACCAAAACAAATTGTATTCTGAAGGGAAGAAGTTCGAAATTTGAAGACGATATTACTAGAAAGATAATCACGAACTCCAAATATGAACAATAAAATGGACATGAAAGTACCAAAAAAACCAAAATCAAATTGAAAATTTACCAAAAAAATGGATTCATTATACATTGGAGTAATTGCCAAAACAAATGCTAATTTCCTAATCATCAAAATTATTAGAAAATAGGAGAAAAAAAAATCTTATTAACCTCAATCTTATTGCAATTAGGTTCATATATGATTCTACAAAAGAACCAAAATTTAACATCAATGCTTGTTGTTTCAATTACAAAGTATTCAAGTAAAATAAAAAATTAACAAAAGAAAGAATCTTTAGGCTTATGCAAGGACTAATGCAGACGTAAACAATGAATAAAAAGATTAATGTCAAAGAGCCATTGGGGTATTCCTTGAGCTCTTAATCATCTTTTGCTCGCTTTCCATCTCAATCAAGCTTTCGATCACAATTTCGGAAGCATTTTTCACGACATCAGACAAATTCCTACATAAAATTGAGACCAAAAAAAAGTTAGTAATAAGATTTCAGAAAGTTTATGAAATTAATCAAGGAAAAAAGATTAAATTTTATTATAAATTGAAGTGTCTCACCCTTTTGAAGAGTTGAACGTGAGTCCTACGGTATATTTAGCTTCCTCAAGAGCCAATTTGAACCTTTCTAAATCTTTCAAAGGAACATTGCCATTGTTCACAATACGGAGTTCCGAAGGTTTAATGTCGCAAAAGATTGGAATAACCTTCTTCTTGGACTCCATGAATAGAGCCAATTCATGAAGGCAAAAGTAGGATTTGCAATAATTCGGCGAGAAAACCGTGACCCCGATCTTACAATTCCGTATCGCGTTGTCGATGTTGTCGAACAACTTATCTCCGGGTTTCATGTTCTTGTTGTCCAAGAAAGGTTGTAGGTTTAGCCATGAAAGGTGGTCGTAGAGTAAGGTGGCTATAGTTCTCTTGGTGTCGATGCCTCTATGGTTAATGAAAACATCACAAGCTTTTTTGCTTTCGATAAAGGGATTCACCATCTTGGTCTTCATGATCGGTGTTTGGCGAGCAAGAAAATTTCGGTGGAGATTCATTATGGCAGCGGAGGAATAACGTTGCATATGCATGGTTTTGGATGAAGAAGGAAAATGGAAAACCCTAGCCTTTTTTTTTTCTTTTGTATATCAACTTTTGTTTTCGGTGGCTTCTCTCTTGATCTCTATGATGCTCTATATATAAGGAGTCTCTAAGTGAATGATTTTGGCCCCACTATTTTAGAATATTATTTTCAAGCTTTATTTTTAACCAAAATTAATTTTGAAAAAGAAAATGTTGATCTTGAAATTTAAAAGTTAAAGTTATTGAATTCTCTTTTCAAGTATTTCTTTTCTTTTATGAAATAAATATTTGTATCAATAATTTCTCCTTAATTTTTAAATTAAAATATTTAAACTTACATTCTTCTAAATTTGAATAAAAAATATAGGATAAAAATCTAAATTCAAACTTATTTTCGAGTTTCTCTATAGTTGAATCGAAAGGAGAATACAAAGGAGGAGGAAATGGATATCAACCTTGACCAAATCTAAGGTGAAAGATATTGGAGAATTTCATGTACCGTCAAACAAGTTACACTGCACTTTTTTTGGGCATATTTTATGTTTTAGATACCAAAAAGGGGGCGACAATTTGACGACAAGCAGTCTACTTTTTTTACCATATCTTGAAAACGAAAGTCCAATGGGACTTTTCTAAAAAACACATGTGAAATCAGTACTAGTCTGCTTTGACTATTTGGTCAAACAAAGGTATTTATCTAATATTATACTATATAGTATTAGATACGCCGTAATTCTATGGCATAAAAATAAATATTTAATATTTAATATTTGGTGTTTTAATTTGATTTTTTTCTAATGTAATCTTTATGTTTTTTTTGTCTAATGTGATATTTGTATTAAATAAAAGTTATATATTTTGGTGTCTAAAGATAACTATGTCAACTTTTTAGTATTTAATTTGAGTTTTAAAGTTGATCTTGATAAAAATTAATTGCTACTATTTTTAGGTTTGAATTTCCATGATTTTATTAATTAAATTAGTGTTAATTGTGAATTAGTTTAATTTAATGTTTAATTTTCAAATACAATCCAATGGATGGGATTTAATTCGAGTTTTAGAGTTAATTAGATGAAAGTTAATTACAAATATTATTAGCTAATTATAGATTTTCAAAAAATTAACTCTAAAACCCGAATTAAACATTAAAAAGGTAACACTATTATCTTCAAGTACCAAAATGTATAACTTTTGTCAAATACAGGTACCACATTAGACAAAAAAAAAACCATGAGAGAAAAACTCAGATAACACATTAAAAAAAGTGTCAAGTTCAAGTACCAAATTATGTATTAAGCCAACATAATATGATATAAATATTAAACAAATAGTGAATATTTCTTTTGGTAGGGACACTATGCCTAAAGGGAGACACATAAATAAAGGCTTATCATTCACCCCTATAGATTTAAACTCGGGTAAGTTTTATGAGTGAACATTCCTTAACCACCAGATCACAGATCGAATATGCAAAGTTCATAAATATGTCAAAATTCATTTAATATAATTTATTTATATATAAATATAAAATACTTTAAATACAATTAAAGTATATAAATATATAGGAGGAATTTCTTAGTAGGAAAGTGGTAGTTTGACTCGTATTTGAAGACTTGGGTTTTGACAAGCACCGATCAAAACTAAGAAGAAGAATCATTATTTAAATAGAAAGAAAATGGAAGGAAAAGGAATTAGGAGGACTTGTATTTTCTTTATTTCGGAAAAGAACAAATAGTATGGCCAACGAACATTAGGCGGCCTTCCATTTGACTACATATATTTTTTTGTTGTTAATTATCAAATTATATTAGGGGTGTTCAATCGGTTAACCGGTCAGTTAATCGATCCAAACAAATATTAATCGAGTTAACTGAATTTTTAAACCCTTAACTATTAATCAAATCGAATTTTTAAAAAAAAAATTAACTGAACCAAACTTTTTTAATTATTTCGGTCAGTTAATCAAATTAATCGAATTAATGAAAATTTATATTTTTTTTGTTAAAACAAGTATAAAACATATAAAAAATTAATCAAATAAACCGAATATAATATATGTAAAATGTATATAAAAATATAAATTTTTAGTTAATTAACCGATTTTAAACCGAATTAACCGTTAACCGAACTTTTAAAAAATTATTAATCGACCACGCCCGAATCAATTCGATTAACAAACCGATTAACCAAATTAATTCAATTCGATCGGTTAAATCGGGGTTCCTCGTCAAACGTAACTCACTGACTTGATCTCGTCGCGATGTTGAGAGTACGTCGTCACAACGTAACTCACTGTTTCCAAAAGGACCATATGGTACCAAGTTAAAACACTTGAAACAATTGTGTAAAAGCCTTAATTCAACCATTTCAAATGACATACCAATTCCATACGTGCCAAAGTATACCAAAATCTTGATTCAAGTTAATGTTAATTGACCAAACTTCTACAATGGCCATTTTTATACAAAATCGGCTAGAAACCTAGGTACATGCTATTTCTTGAAACAAAAAGAACTAGACAAACAATACTCTGGATGTTGGATAACTTCTTGTAACCTCAAGATTCACCTATACCTGCGCACGGAATAACAAACCATGCACAGAGCAATAAAGCTTAGTGGTACTTTCATGATTTAAGTCAATTAAACATCAATAACATTATATATAACACATGCAACATCTAGTTTTCAACCAAAATCACTATCATTCATGTATTAAAAAATGAGATTATGCACATTCGCATTTAACCAAATCTATGAACTATCACTATTAGCAATCAATGTAACATATCATACCTTACTTTCTATTTAACATCAATACATTTAATTTCAATTCAATTCCAACCATTTATTTGTATCATTATTCCATTTCCGTATCGAATCCATTGATTTGCCATGTTTCCATATTAGCCCTCCAGGCTTGTATAACCGGTTCACTTGGTCTTTCACATACTATCAATATTTGTATATCACATATATGCATTCATAGAATCATTTCTTATTATCAAATCAATATGAGCATCATTTTACCGATTCACATTTATATTCCCTATTAACTTGACTCAGACTTGAACGAATACATGGATTATCGAACCAATACACCTATCTGGCACCCAGTGTCTTATCGGAACGTCAGAAGTATATACATTGCACCCAACACTCATCAATATAACCAAAGTAAACGGTGTGCCCAACACTCATAACAACATCCAAAGAAAAATGCGTCCAACGCTCATCGACTTATAGTCGAAATATAATTTGCACACAATCTATCCAACAGCATGCCAACTATATTCGACTCTGCCCAAACAATTAATAGAGTATCAATGTTCCAAGTGCATTATACAATCCAATTCATATATTATTTCACATTCAATATCATAGTTTCATTTCAATTATTTATCAATTCATAAATATCTCATATCACATAGCATGTTTCATTCCATTTTCATATCACCTATCATGTATTATTTATATCATAATTTTTTCTATTTCATTCAATTTAGTCCAATCTCCCAATATTCAACATCATTCAATACAAATTAATTCATACGACAAGCATAAGCTTACTTCGATAGTCAATCAAGCATTCAATATGTATATACATATAAATATAATGATCTCGAATCATAAAAGTACAAATCGAATTCTCTTGTTACTTGTCAAAAACTTTCAATTGTCCTTTGCCTCTTGACAATCCGACATCTTCTTTAGCTATGTTCAAAAATTCAATAAATAAAATAATATCATATTTCATTCAATTCACATTCAAATACAATATCATATTTCGAACTCTTCGGAGAAGAAGAGGATGTAGATAAAGAAAGCTCTGCATGTTGCAATCGTTGAGCATATTGAAGTCTGAAAATAGTGAAATTGGGAAACTGTTAAGCTTTTCAACCATTTTGTGCTAGAGATTTTGAGAAAATGAGGACTAGAACTCCTAATAAGTTTCTATAAATTTGAATCTGGGTTTAAGGTTGAATACCTTTAAATTAATTGATGAATGATTTTCAAGTTTAACTACCAGGACGAAGGAGGTTTTGGTAGCTGGACAAGCTAAGTTAACCAGTTTAAGGAAGCAAGATGAGTCTCTGCACTTGACTTTTTAGTGGTTGTTGATGTTTTGTTGTTAGCTTAAACCATATTCTTGATTGCTTTGAGCTGTGTTTTAAAGCATGGTTGTGTATGAATATAGAGGTTAAATAAGTTGTGCATGCATAGGTTTGCAAGCATATTTGTTGAATGCAGTATAATTGTGAATAGACAATTAGATACATGACGAATCATAAGTGATGGTCACCAGCTCATTGAATAGTATGTAATATATAATTATATTATATGTGGAGCATGGAGGTAATTTATTTTGACGGGGTAGAGAAAGTCAGGAAGAATCACTAAAGTTAGAGGAATTGGCGGATGGATGGGGGAATGGAATTTTCGTTAAATTTTGCAATCCGGTGTTGTTAGGTGCAAACCGTGATGTACGAAGCTCCAAGACTTGTGAGTGGACACTGCGATGTTTGAGCATTAAGGTTAAATGTGAGACAGAATGATGTCGATTGGCTTGCTGGAATAAAATAGTGATAACGGTTATTGAATGGTCCTTCAATGTGACACTGTGACAACAGTTTATAGGTTCCATAGAGCAACACAGCCACAGCGATCAGCAAGCTCTATGGGGTGACATCGCGATGGTGGTAAGGTCCTATAAGGAGATACTTCAAAAGAGGTTTAATGAGTAAAACCATAGCTCGACTATGACAACCAATATAGTCTGCTGGGACAGTAAACACGTGGTAATCTGTCAGGACAGTAAACACAGGGTAATCCATCGGGACAGTAAACACAGAATAGTCTTTTGGGATAGTAAACACAGAGTAATCTTCCGTAACAGTAAACATGAGGTAGCCTGTCGGGACAGTAAACCTAGGATAATCCTCCATGACAATAAACATAGGGTAGCCCATCGGGATGGTAAATACAGGCTAGTCCACTAGGACATTAAACATGGGGTACACTGTGTGAGACAATAGCTGAGCTTGGCGTCAAATAAAGTAAATTAGGATGGTGAATCATGAAACATACAAGGCAAAGAAAGAAGGGTCGTTCTAAGGCCAGTGCGAAAAGCAACATAATTGAATAGTTATAGAGCATCTGAGATTGTGAGTAAACGAATTAGTAAGAGAATCTACAATACTATAAAGAGGAGAATAGCTGGTAGAAGTACCCGAGGATGCAGGTAAGGTTGCTCCACCAAATTGTGATGGAAAAGGGGTATCCAATAGTCATAACTCGCTAGTAGTTAAGCGAGTAATATAACGTCAAGTATGATAGGCAAGACAACAGAGTAGGACCTAAGCTAATGGCTGGAGTAGTAAGTCCACTAGTGACTTACTGAGAAAGAAAGGGATGGGGTAAGACCTTGTAGGTGTACCATTAGCGTGGACTGCCAGGAATACTTGGATGGAAAAGCCTATTGGAAGGACTGAAAATAAATGGGGCAATCACAAGAAATCTGGACTCAAGAGAGTAAACACTCTAGGGGTTTCCCTCTGGATGCGAGTCCACCAGGAAAGGTGGGGGTTCTAACCCATTTAGTCAACTGACTTCTTGAGTCCACAATTAAGTTGGGGTTCCGATCAAAATGTTAGGAGGGTCGCTCAATCCGTGTTAGCATCTACGAGAAATTCGTGATGAGGTGTATCCTATTGAGCTCAAGAGAAGCTTGAGATGACGTCGGACAAAGTTAAAACCCATAAGGAAGAAATGTTTGAATATAGCTTAGCAGGCAGTAATGCCTCAGACAGTATGCTCAAAGGAAAACAAGTTAATGGCTATGATAGAGGAGATGTCGAATCCTCTTACAAATTTCAGGGAGTTTCTCATTTGTGTTTTAAATTTCTTAACCCTAAATTTCCTAATAAAATATTCCATAAAAATAAAAGCGTAGGATCTCACTAATTTATCTTGAACTATTAAAGTTCATTGCTAGTATGCAGGGTAAATGATGACAAGGGGGTCAAGTGCAGAGCCTAAGCTAGACACCGCTAGATTCCAATAACGGCGCGGTAGTTGTTTCATGTATATTGAGGGACACCCTTAGAGGTCACGCCTCGAGGATTAAGTCAAATAAGTCTATGTTAGAATCTAAGTTTTAAATTTATAAACAACTATTAAAAGTATGAAAGGAATAAAGTTGTAAGAATTTGTTACTCGCATGATATGAGGCTTAGTAGAAATAAAATTTTGAGATTTGTTTGAGTACGTATTTAAATCAGATTAGAAACATGTTTAGATATTTGAGTTGAATTGTGGCAGTCGGTACCCAGACCTAGCAATCGTGTCTGGTATTGGATGTTATAGCCATAGTCATCGTCGTAAGGTCGTCGTTGTTACCACCACTAAACTGTCACCAGCCTCCATTGACCACCGCCATTGACCACCATTATCGATTAATCCTAGATGTGTAACGCCCTGAATAATTTATTTCTATTTCTATAAATATCAAACACAAATGTGTATCTGCTTTTCAGTGGCTAAGTGTTCTGATTGTGTGTTTGAGGTCTTGGGTTCAAGTCTCATTTTTGCAAAATTTTATTTTTTTCTAATCCTAGCCTTATCCTTGGTAGATTGAGTTATATTCTATCTTTCGTAAACTCACATTAGAATGAGCCTACTGGTTTGAGTGGTAAGGAGTTAAGGTGTTGGAAGTCTTGTATTGAAATCCCTGCGTGAGCAAGGGTGTTAATTTTTGCTCTGTTAACTGACAGAGTTTCAGTAGAGCTAAAATTCTGAGATGGTTGTGAGTTAGTGGGTTAGTGGGAGAAAAATAGGGGATGTGTTATCAAATATGTTTTTTTATTTTTTTATTTTTTAAAATTTTTCTCTCTCTTCTAGAAAAGAAATTTTGACGTTCTTTTCTTCTTCTTTTGGGTTCTCTGCCAATTTTCTTTGTTCTTTTCCTTTTTGATTTTGTCACATTCTCTTTTGCGCAATTCGTCGTGTCTCAATATTTTGGTGTTCTTTGTATGTTTCTGGTAAGTGTGGTAAGTGTGGTTATTATTTGGGGTTAGTGAATTGTTGATTAATGGGGTTCATTTTGTGTTTAGTAGAAGATTAAGGGGTTAGGGGTTTCTAATCGGTGCTTTAGTTGTGCGAAATCATTGTTGTTCATTCGAAGGTAAGGGTTTTTGTCGATTAAATGATTGTCTATTTCGAGGTAGTTTGGTTTGGTATCGATTTAAGCGGCTAATTTGGTGATTTATTGGTTAATTTTAGGTGTTGGTGGTCTCGAGAATGTTTTCACATCAAAATCGAACCAGGTGTGTTCCCAAAAAGCAGAAAATTGAGTTTCTACGAAAGTTGAAAAACCATATTGTCGACGCCACATAGACATGTGCCTGGCTGTGTGGTTGGCGTGTGCCAGACACGGCCATGTGTTTGACGAATACATGGCTGTGCGCAGGACACGGTCGTGTAGTAGTGTAAGTGCGACCGTGTAGGCCATACAAGCTAGGCTAAGTCGAGCATGTATGCCCACACAAGTATATGGGTTTTGGGCCAGGCCGTGTGGGCCACACGGGTGAGGCCAATTTAGGCATGTGGGCCCATAATTATGAAATTTTTCCTAGAGTCTCACGGGTTGTTCCGATTGACTGTGGCCTATCGTAAGGTCGGTAAGGGCTAACCAAACCCTAGATTATGTGATCTGATATTCTAATAGTTTGCTCTGAGTAGGACACTGTTATGCATGTTTGATTATTCCACTATATATATGATATCTGTATGCGAGCATGTTAAGCATGATATTTCTGTAACTGTAATCTGTAATTATGTTGGGGTGGGAATTGTATATGTGGAAGAAATATTCTGTGTGGCGACCTTAACCTATATTCTGGCAGCCTGGATGCATATTATCTAATATGTGTCGCAATGACACAATATGGTGTATAGGGATGGGTGAGTGTTTTTAACCCCACATTGTGCGATATAATGGTCAGAGTTGGTGTGTAGAGGATGGGGGTAGGATTCTGTATATCTATTCTGCATATCTGATTCTGTTATCTGTATCTATAAATGACATAGATCTAAATCTGAATCTGAAGCTGGCTGTATATGTGATTTATGTATGAATAGCATGTTTATTTCTGTTAGGTTACACACTGAATTTACGAAAAATCACTTATGTTTGTCTATTCTGTTCAGGTAATCCTCGGACTTAGGCGGATTAGTGTGACAGAGCCTCACGGTGACCACGAGTTCGTAAACTGTTAAATATTGTGGTTTTTATTTTAATTTCAGGTTTATTTATGGGAGTTTTGTAATAATTGGACTCTCAAGACTGTTTGGTTAAATTTTAGGATTTTCGTTTTAACATTTTTATTTGCGACAAATTTTTAAAAAAAAGTGGTTTTTACTAAAACAAAAGTTTCCAAAAAAAATATTAATGAGATTTCCAAAAATAGTATTTTCTATGACTTCCGCTATAAATTACGATTTGGCAAATAAATTAATTGAATAACGCTTTCAATAATAGATATAAATGAATATGAGTTATAAAACTGAAACGATTTATCATAACGACTCAGTTTTCAAAACCCTTCTTTGTGACATCTCTGGATTCTACCATAATGTCTAGGCTAGGTCTGAAGTGTTACAAGATGCATCTCGGTTCTCAGGATTCATCAAAAAATTTGGTTACATAATACTTATGTCTATTTCCAGCTCATATGAATTACCAAAAAAACATAATTCCTACGTGGATATGATAGTACATTATCTAATTACAAATCTTAAAAATGTATTAAAATAATAATTACAACCACTTTAATTTTTAGGAATCACAACTTTGACAAAATTACTTTATCATATAAATAATAATAAATAGATTCACTCACATACATAATCCAAAACTTGTTAATATTTATAAGAATGTCACATCTTATAAAAAAAAAGTAAACATGAAGAAGAGAGAAAATTACAATATCGATTTATATTATAAACATAATACAACTTGGCTTAGATACCAATTGTTGGAAAAAAAATTGTTTAAAAATGGTTTTCTATCAAAACGAAAAAAAAATGAAAACTTGAAAATTGAGTCAGTTTGTGATATTTATAACAATAAACTTTTCCTAAAAAGTACATGTGTTTTGAGCAAGATGGATCCTTGAGTTCTCAGGTTTCAAAGAGTGACATTCTACATTATTCTCGTACCACGAATCGTTTTGAGTGTGGGCTTGAACAATTACGAATCAAACTTAGAACCAAAAATAATTTTCTTACTTTCAGTAGGAAAGCAAATCTCTCTTATAGAAACCGGTAGAATTGTTATTCCAAAAAAATAAAATTTATACTTAGAAAATAAATTATCACTATTTTGGGATAGAATAACAATATCTTAAAGTATGTTTTTATCCCTACTAGTGCCATCTATTTATAGGGAAAGATAGAGGAACCCTAGTTGAATTAGTAGAATACAAATAATACTTATCTGATAGAAATACTGGTCCCTTAGTTCAACTAGTAGAGAAAGAGGGTAATATTAGGCCTCTCATGTATTGGGTCCAATTATATATGCTTCATGGGCTTTTAAGCCAACACTTTATAACTTAATCCAACCCAATACAAGTTTTTCTATTTCCCAAAATAAATAGTATTTATTAATTTAATTTAAATAAATTAATTTGCCAATTAAATAATTTTTTCAATACAATTCTAACTTCGTTATAGTCATGACAACTTTACCATAAAAAATCTATGAGAAAATATATTAAATTTTCATATTCAATGGATTTACAATGACCAATTAACTTAATTCCTTTTTTTAACTTCAATTATTTAATTAAATATTAATTCGTAAAACTTAAATTAAATTTCAAGTCATTTCCATACTTAGTGAGAAATCATATTAATTTCTGAATGTAACCCATTACTCTAACTTTATCATTTCTATCCATTTTTGTTCCTTTGATTCAGCATGCAAGTCATTTCTGGTTTCAACAAGCTAGTGAAGGGACCAATTGGACATATGTAATTAGGGCTCAAACTGTTTATAATTAAGCTCCAACTTTTCACCTATCAATTATAAACTCATTTAGCCACGAAGTCATTCCACTATAGTATCATGACTGAGCTCTCCCCAACTACATGCCTTTACAAAAGCTACTCGATCAATGCTTGTCCAATGACCTTGTCATAAGTGTGTTACCCTAATAGGATATCCTTAATCTCTTTGGGATAAATCCGTTCTCCCAATATGATCCTTTTTTTTATTTCATGGTAATCATTACATTTTCCTTCATGAAAAGTCAATTACTATCAAATAGTAATTAAGTCGTTCATCACAAAGACAAACGACTCGTGACCACGTTTACTTTTCATCTATCATGTAATGCCAAGAAGAGGATATCATTTACTCATTTCTTGGTCTATGGATTCAACAATTGTGAATGATGTTACATACTGCATAAGTAGCATACCAAATGCATTAGCTTTTGGTTCCTTATCTATTTGAACTCAGACTCTTACTTATGTCAAAGTATATGAGTCACACATACATAGTCAATCATCTACCCAGGATTAAGGTATGCCACACTATGAACGTCACAAGTGAATAAATCTATAAATGGATTCAAGATCTATTTTACTTGGGTCTTGCCCGATGTACTATCAGTCCAGTCAGTCACATCTATGTCTCTATCTTCTAGGAGTCATTACTCTGATGCCCAAGACAAAGTATTTCCCCAATTGGGCTTGATAGATGTCATATTAATGTTTCAATTGGTTTGCTCATTTCCGATTAGATTAATGATATGTTTAGGTTCATCTATTAATACAAGCTGTCTTTTTGTATTACGATTTGACCACGTAAAACCACTTAGTATTAGTTAAATATGAGATAACCAGTGAGCTAATATTTGCTTCCATTTTGCTTTGCATGCAAAAACCATTGTGGGCAATATACCAAGCGTATATTTTATTAACTTATGGCATATTTTAACTTTTTGAAAGTTTAGAATTTAGTCCTTATACTTTTTTTTCTAGAAATTTAATCCATTTATTTTTCAAATTTCAAAATTAAAGTCTAACAGTTAAATTTATTTTTATTAAATTTAGATTAATTACAACATTATTTTTTTAATTACATGGCTACCAAGTGAGTATTTTTTAAATTTCAAAATGTCACACCAATAAATTTTTAAAAAAAATTGAACAGTGTTAACAGTTGGACTTGAATTTTAAAATTTAAAAAGTAAAAGGATTAAACTTAGAAATAAAAGTATAAGAACTAATTTTCAAATTTTCAAAAAGTACAAGGACTCATCATATATGTTAAACAAAAATAATGATATATATATATATGTATAATTGTATATATGCTTTTACCTTTAGAAAATTTATAAAATTTTAAGTAAATAAATGGTAAAATTATAATTTGGCCTCCAAAAAAATATAATGGCATATTTTCCCCTAAACTTTGGCCAATCTTCTAATGTGGTATTTGTATTTTCAAAATGCCTGTATTGGTATCTGTACTTTAGATGTTAATTCTAGCATGGCAGGGCATGTGGCCCTCTAAAATTGCAACATGTATCGCCTTTTTCAGATTTTTTTTTTTAAATTTTGAATTTCAGCCCCCACCATTAAGGTTTTTTACTAAAAATTAAAAATAAAAGAAATAATTGCTTTTTACTTTAAGCAGACACATTGCTGACTTTCTTCTTCACCAATTTCGTCTCTTCCTTCTTTACTTTTGGCATTATTTTATTGTATATATTTAAATCAGAAAATTTCACGTTGTCTTCTTCCCGTAGTATACTATTGTTGGTGGATTTGTGTGTTTCTGTAAAATAAATGGATGGAGGAAGATATAGGTGTAGGAAATCTAGTACCTCAACCTCAAATTCATTTACAACAAGTCAGTCAACGAAAACCCAGTGTTATTGTAGTGTCCAAGCTCCGATTTGTGTTTCAAAAAAATTTCCAAGGAGGAAATTCTATGCGTGTGCGGTACATATGAAGAGGTAATGTCTTCTGCTTTAGTTTGTATTCATTTGATGAGTTCAACGTTAATTGTTTGAAACAGGTAAATGTCTTTTTTTAGGGTTTAGGGTCTCAACTTTTTCAATTGGTCAAAATACCATATTAAAAAGACACAAAACACCCATAGTTTTAGCTATTTCTTTGATATTTAACAATGGAAACAGTGGAACACTTTTCGCGGCAATTGTTTTAGCAGAGAAAATAAAAGAAGAATTACCTACCAAACTTTTTTAGAATTGAATCGGTATTTGAACTGGTTAAATTATCAGTTCGTTGGTCTAATTAATTCAACCGATTCATCTAGTTCAATTAAATTAAATCATTAAAAAATGATTTAATCGGTTCATATCAATTCTCGGATTAATCAATCTCATATATTTCTCTGAATCGATTACTCCTGTCTATTTTCGATCCGATCCAATTAGTTTGATCAGCCAAACAATGCTATTCACTTCTTTTTCTTCTTCTTCTTTGTATTTCTTCTTTTACTTAAAATATATGATTTAGAACTTTATAATCTATTGATCGAGTGTTCACCTTCCTTAAAAATAACTTAAATTTGAAACATCATTACACTTTTATATATATATGATTAAGCCTAGAACTATACATCATCTTATATCTAATAATTAAGGAAGAAAAAAAATTTAATTTAATATTTAGGGTATGTTTTATTCGTTGAATATAAAAATTTAATTTAATTTAAACAATTTTTAATACATACCACTTTCATCGCATGAGGAAAAATCAATACATTAAAAAATATTTCAACAATAAAAATTCAATCACAAATTTTTTTAAAAAAATACAAATATAATAAAATAAAGAATGAAAAATATTTAAAAATAAAAAGTTTCATTTTTTGAATTTTAAAAAATAAAATAAAACATATATATTCTAAAACTCATGAAATTTCAAAAACTGCATAAATATTTAAAAGAATATGTAAAAAAACAGAATATACAAAAAAATTCAAAGAATTATAATTTTTAACATTTTATATTTAAAATTTTAAAAATTCATAAAAACTAAAACCTTTTGGTTTTTGAATTTTTAAAAACTAAAAATCATAATTGAAAAAAAATACTTCAAACAAAATAAAAATATGAAACTTCATGTCAAAAAAATTAAAAATAAATTTTAAAAAAAACTTAAAGAATTGTATTTTAAAAATAGGAAATTTTGAAAAAAAAACCATAAATTTCAATTGTTTGAAAATTTTAATATGATGCTCTGAATAGTTTAAACTTTTTGTTTTTATTTTTTATTTTTGAAATCTTTTATGATTTTTTTAAAAATTATTTTTAAAACATTTTTATGGGTTTTTGTTTCATAAGCTATATGTCAGCATTTTATTGGATAAAAAATTACCTTTAGTTAACTATAGGGTAATGTTTTGACGGCTTTAAATTTTAATTATCAAATTAATTTTTTTTCTTTCAAAATATCACATTTTAAGATGAAATATAATTCAAGGGTAAAATCGTATATTTACCCTGGATAAAGGTTATTATTATTATTATTATTATTATTATTATTATTATTATTATTATTATTAGTGACAACAGTTTTTGGGCCTTAAAGCAGTGTTTGATTTCTATAACAATAAGAGATTGTTCTCATATGATAACTTGTCCTAATCATAGCCCCACATATTTCGGCCTAATACTATATTTAGTGAATGAATAAGTTGCTAAATTTCAATTTTGTATATGTAAATTGTATTTTTTTTCCAAATATATTTTTCCCTAAAAATGCTTTAAGTGATAGTAGCGATTAATTATTTGTAATTGGGTTAATGGTATGGATGTCCCCTTTGGGGTTTGATCTAATATGGTGTCCAAAGTTTGAAAATGTCCAATTAAGTATTTGTACTTTATTTTCATTAACCAATGTTGTAACACTCCATACTTGATTCGATCGTTGAGTCCAAGTTATGGGATGTCACATTCATTGTCGAAGCAACTATGGTCACACTAACGAATCAAATAAACAATTTATGCATGTCATTAATCTCAATTCATAATTACAATATGTTATATAATTAAAATCGGGATTTGGACAAGTTTACTAAAGCTCCTTCGATAAATTGAGACCATATGAGGAATAAAATGTGAAATATTCAAAACTATTGATTTGGCATCGCGACGTTGAGGGTCTGAGGTTGCAACGTCACCTACTATTTCCCAAGTAGCCAACTGGTACCGACTCATATTAGCCTAACAAATTAACCTATAACATATTCAAACCATCTGAGCATAATACACATTCTAAACACTTCATATACCACCAATCTTATGACATTACTAACCAAATTAACAAATTGACCATTCACAAACTAAACCAAATCATCATGTGTTACCACTGCAAAATTTTAGCCATTACAACTACTACACTAATCACAAATATGCATTCTCTCAAAACATTTCATAAGCTACCATTCCAACAATATTCTATCCAAAATATACCTAATTGAAAATTCAAATATAAGATCCAATTCAACGTATAATACCATTTGTAACTTCAACCATTTTGACCTTATACAAATCACTTGATTGTATTTTAACAATTCATATACTTGGACCCAAAATAACCATTTCAAAATGACCATTACATTACACAATCGACTCAAACCTTAGGTACATTTCATATAACAAAATATAAGGAACTATACAAACATTACTGAGTCAAAAGTTGTAGATTGGTTGCTAGATTACTCCTCTAGTCTTCGAGATCAACAAATATCTGCGCATAGAATAAACAAACCATATACTGAACGATAAAGCTCAATGTTACTTCTATGATTCAAGTCAATAAAAACAAAAGTATTAACATAAAAAGTACATAATCATTATATGATCAAGTTTCAACCATTTCATTTACAATTTATGTATCGAATGCCAAAATTATGCACAACTCATTTTACAAACCATATGCATATTTCATATATATGAATAAATACATACCAATTTCATCAACATTCCATAGCCCTTATTTTACTCTTGTCATCCCGGGTTGCCTGGTAACGATGACTTTTAGAATTTAAATGTTCCACCATCCTAGGTGGCCTAGTAATGATGGTTCTCACTTCGATTTTCTACCATTCTAGATGGCCCAACAACAATGGCTTCCACTATCTGTATATTCTACCATCTCGGATGTCTCGACAACAATGGTTTTCACAGTTTATGTAATTTATCATCCTGAGTGGCCTGACAGCAATGGTTTTCATTATTTGCATATTTTACCATCCCGGATAGCTCGACAATGATAGTTTTTACAATTTACACAATTTACATCCCGGGTGACCCAACAACGATGGTTTTCATTATTTGCATATTCTACCATCTCGGGTGGCCAGGTAATGATGGTTCTCACTTCGATTTTCTACAATCCTAGATGGCCCAACAACAATGGCTTCCACTATCTGTATATTCTACCATCTCGGATGTCTTGACAATGATGGTTTTCATAGTTTATGCAATTCATGATTCCAGGTGGCACGACAGCAATGGCTTTCATTATTTGCACATTTTACCATCCCGGATAGCTCGACAATGATAGTTTTTACAATTTACAAAATTTACCATCCCGAGTGGCCCAACAATGATGGTTTTCATTATTTGAATATTCTACCATCCCGGGTGGCTCAGCAATGATGATTTTTACAATTTACACAATTTACCATCCCGAGTGGCCCGTCAATGATGGTTTTCCACATTTTGATGACCCTATGGCATGTAAACTAACTCGACTCTACCCAAGACAGTAAGGTAACCACTAAATCAATAAACATCATAATCACACATCATAGTTTATATTAAGCTCATTTATGTTATATTCAATTCAATCCAATTCTCAACCTTCAATATCATCATATATAAACCAAGTCTTGAAACAGTAATACGCTTACCTCGATAGGCAGATTTGCAACTATCACATATATGTATATATATGCATATGCATATGTGTTAACTATGACTCATATTTCAGTCAAACTTGAGAAATAATCTTCTAATTAAACTCTGTTTATTTGTTTTAATCAAAGTCTGATTAGTTTAGATTATTTTATTATTTGACCTCTGAATTTAGCCTATAAATAGGCTCTTTTACAACCTTAGAAAATACACCCATTAGAGATCAGAACTCATAACACATTTAGAGAATTTTGTGTTTACGTTTAAGGGTTCTTTATTTTCGAGTTTTTTGGGGTTTAGTTTTTATCTTCATCTTTTTTACTCTTTGTTCTTTTGCCAATATAATAAAATTATCTTTGCCTGTGGTTTTTTATCCTCTTTGGAGGGGTTTTTCCACGTTAAATTTGTGTGTTCAATTTCTCAATTTGTTCTGCTATTTTTTTACTTATTGCTTAATCGAGTCGATCCCAACAGTGGTATCAGAACTAGTTTAATTTTCATAAATCAGCCTGTTTAGAGATGGCAACAACAATGTTTGAAATTGAGAAGTTCGATGGTGAGACAAATTTCAATCTATGGCAAGTTCGGATGATGGTAATTCTAGTTCAAACCGGTTTGAAAAATGTTGTTACTGGGAAAAAGCCTAAGAATCAAAATCAATTAGAATGGGAAGAGCTTGATGAAAAGGCCTTGTCTGCAATCCAATTGTGCCTCGCGAATACGGTATTGCAGGAGGTATTTGTAACATTTCTAACCTGTATCCGTCGCCGAAACAAGGTTTCAGAGTATTACCAAAGTTTACAGATTAAATAATCAGACATTTCATATCATATAGTATTTATGCCAAAATCCAATCAAAATCAAACATATTATCCCTTATTCGAGCCTTCGAGTCCTAAAATACATGTTAGAAATAAGTCAGGACTAAATCAGGTATTCAAAAATTTTTTCAGAAAATATTAAAATTTTTCAAATATGCAAGGGACACACTCCCATGTGGCTAGGCCTTATGTCTTACACGACACGGTCAGGAGACACACTCATGTCTCAAGCCGTATAGGCATTTAATAGGGGCTCACGATCGTGTCCCAGCCCGTGTTCAAACTTGTGAGCTCTCTAACTTGGGTCACACAGCCCAGCCACATGCTCGTATGCTAGGCCGTGTGAGCATTTTGTTTTGTGCAATTTTAAGATACACGGGACACACTGCCGTGTCACCTGGCCGAGTGTCACACACTACTGAGACACACACGTCTCTGCCATGTGGACAAAAATAGGTCATTTTCCTAGCCATACTTCTCACCCAATTTTTCATCAACCTAAATCAACATTTTTGGACATCAACAAGCCATAATAAGGCATTCAATTCAAGCCAAAATCAATACTTAATTATGTAATACTATCACATATCAACAATATGCCCTTAGGCTATCTGAATGACAATATAACTCCTATCAACCAAATAACCAATTTCACCTACGTGACCAAATACATATATGCATAATTTACCAAATATACTAATTCAACCCAACCATCAATATAGTTATAAGATTTCCATCATTAAACCGTTTCAAACACACATCAAACATGATAATACCATTTATATATACACATCAAAATATATCTATTACAAGCCATTCAAATGGCTAGTTCCATTAAAATATTTATATGCCATCATTGGCCAAGTTAACCTATACATGTCATTATAACCAAAATTAATTTATAGAATATACCGAAAAGGTCGTTGGATAGTATGAATCAACTCCGCCCAGCTTCCAACCCAGACGAGTTTTCGAATTACTATAAAACATGAAAAATAACACGGAGTAAGCATTTAATGCTTAGTGAGTTCGTATAGCATGGAAATTAACTTACCATTTAATCACATTTAAGGTAAGCATGCTAATATAACCAAACCAATTTAGCCAAAAGCCTAAACACATATCCTCAACATGTTAGTCATGTAACACTTTCAATAACCAATAAACATGGATGTACATAATCACTAGGCAAGATTCACATACATGTATCATCCATCTCATATTTCAATATATCATGTAATATAATTTCCATGTAATTCAAGTATATACTCGTAATTGTTCATTTCAAACTCATATTGTTTCAGATCAGAACTTTGCCCGTTGAACCATATAAAATATCGTTGGATACACGGGTAATACACACAAAGTGTACAAATCAGTAATCCATCAATTCATGTACTTGTATGTGTCACGGGCCGCAGTTCAAAGCCCGTGACCATCGCACCAAATGCATCCAATAGAGGTCTATTGCTCAGATGGGGATCATTTGGCCTACGAGAACTGGCCCGATTCAAAGAGCTATTGGACAAGCCTATCAGATTGAAGCCTAGTTGGCCCAATAATGAAGAGATGTCAACTTAGGCTAATATGGTAACAAATCTTAGAAGATAGAGGGAATCATATCTTGTAAAGATTAGATTAGATTTGATAAGGCTTATCTTGTAAATCCCTAAAATTAAGGGATATGGTTAAATCTCATCCGTCGATGTAAATGTATCTTGACCGTCGGTTTTGGAGGAGCTTAACTATAAATAAAGAGCCTCCCCCTCAGTTGTACTCACTCCATTCATTGTTTCATTATTCTTTGTGAATAAGAGAAATAGAGAGCATTTACTCAAACACTTTGCGAACGTTCTTTCTGTTGTTCTTTGTTGTTCTTCTTTTGGCATAAACCGCTTCCGCTCTTATATTTGGTGCCTTGGAGGAGTTCTAAAAGAATCCTCCTTGAGTTAAGGCTGACTTGGGCGAGTTTGGAGGAACGGATCGCCTAAGGCCGCACGGATTGCGAGACGAAAGGTCTAGCCCCGTGACATATGCTTATACAAGCATGTAAATGGGAAGCTCATGTGAGCTGAGTATCGGGAAGCTCATGAGAGCAGTAAATCGGGTAGCTGAGGAGAGCTATTAATCAGAAAGCTCATACGAGCCAAATATCGGGAATCTCATAAGATCTGTGGTGTGTCCGCAACACATGCTAGACCACAACCAAAATGGGAACCCTAGTGACATTTCATTTGTATCCTTTGAATTTTTAAGGTTCAAATGGGACTCAGTACTTGCCGGATATGTGATCAATAACTATACATGGAAATTATACAAATAACACACAATAATATTCAATTAAAAACATATAAATATACAATTTAGTTACACAAACTTACCTCGATAAGTTTTCATAGATACGAAGGTTACTAATCCGATACTTTTTTTTGCCTCGATCTAACTCCGTGTTAGGTATATCCGGAACTATACGAATGAATTTAACTTAATTTAATATAATTTATATTCAATTTAATCCAACACACATCATTGACAAAATTACTATTTTGCCCATATACTTTTAATTTATTACAATTTAGTCCCTAGGCTCGAAAATTAAAATTCATACAATTTAATCCTTATTCAAGCCTAGTTGATTCTCATACATATAAATAGCCACCCATTTATTTCAAAAAATTTAGAATTTTTCCATAAAATTTTCATATTTTCAATTTAGTCCCTAATTGACAATTTCATCAAATTTCTCTTTATAAAAGTTGTTTACCTAACAACAACCTTTCATTTTCTATCATAAAGCTTCAAAATTCAACTATACTCATCCATGGAAAAACCTTAATACTTTAACAATTTTGCAATTTAATCCCCGAGATAGTTAGATTAAGCTATTACGATCTTGAAAACATAAAAATCATTAAAAATGGAACAAAAATACTTACCTAATTAAGCAAAATAAGCTTGCTAAAACTCAACTTCCATGGTTAGGGTTTCCATGTGTTTTTGATGAAAGATGATGAAAATAGATTTTTTTCTTTTATTTACTATTACTTTAAATCTTTAATTTCCAAAATTAACCTTAATAATTTACCCAATTTCTAATGATGAATAATCATTCTTATCCACTAACTCCTCTAAATGGTCTATTTTCTATATAAAGACCTCAAATTTTAAATTCCATAGCTATTTATACATTTAGCTACTAAAATTTAACTTTTGCACTTTATACAATTTAGTCCTCTGAATCAAGCTAGGCATGTAAACGGTAAAATTTCTTAACGACATTTTCATGCGATATTTATATCATACTGTAGACCATAAAATAATATTAAAATAAATTTTCTTCTGACTTCGAATTTGTGGTCCTTAAACCACTGTTCCGATTTCACTGAAAACGGGTTGTTATAGTATTGATAGAGAAGACCTCATCCGCCTTGTGGAAAAGGTTAGAAACTCTTTATGCGACTAAGTCTCTGGCTAACCGTTTAGTGTTGAAACAACATCGATTTATGTTTCGCATGAACGAAAATAAGCTTTTTAGAGATCACATCAGTCAATTCATTACTCTTTTAAATGATTTAAAGAATGTTGAGGTTTAGATTGACGATAAAGATCAGGCTATGCTATTATTGTGCTCTTTACCTCCTTCATACAAGTCTTTTAGGGAGACTCTAATTTATGGTAGAGATAAACTCTCGTTCGAATATATGAAGGGTCATTTGTTGAGTAGAGACAAACTCGACAATGAGTTTGGTTTGGATAGCAAGGCAGATAGGCAAGCTTCCAGTTTGGTAGCATCAAAGAAACGAGACAAAATGTGTCGCTATTGTAAAAATTTAGGTCACGTCAAAACATATTGTTATAAACTATGAAATAAAAGAGCTGTTGAGAGTAACGAGGAAGATGTAGCAGGTGCTAATTTGGCCGATGAAAGCGGTGATAATTTCTTGTTAATGTCAGCGAGTGATAACTCCAAGCTTACGTCCGAGTAGGTCCTAGATTCGGGATGTTCTTTCCACATGTGTCCCAATAGAGAATGGTTCTCCATATACAGTTTGGTTGAAGGTGGAGTTGTGTGCATGGGAAACGGTTCATCCAGTAAGGTAATTGGTATTGGTACTGTTAAAATTAGGATGCACGACGGGATGATTGGGACACTCTTAGATGTCAGGTATGTACCTGATTTATGAAAGAATCTCATCTTCTTGAGTATTTTAAATTTGAAAGGATGTAGAATCAACATCGAGTCGAGTGGCATTAAAGTATCTCGTGAAGCTCTCATTTTGTTAAAAGGTAAAAGAACCAACAGTTTTTATATTCTGAAAGGTTCTACAGTGACCAGTGAAATCGGACGTCCTTCGTCCGTTACGGAGTCCAAGTCAAATCATTTGGAGCGGAGGCAACTTCGTCATAGGAGGGAAAAAGTATGACAGTCTCGTTGAAGAGAGGGTTTTTTTTATGCAGGTTTTGAAAAGTTAAGGCACTGTGTTTGTGAAAATCAGACTTTAGTTAGTTTTGATTTGGTAGTGTACAAGTCGAAGGCTAGAAGTCTTCTAGTTTCTAAGCACAAATTCGACTCAATTAATTCCCTACATAGTTCAAGATAGGCCCTATAATTACTGAATTTTGTCCGGGAATAAATTTGTGTTAAATTTTTTTTGCATTTTGACCCCTAAACTTTTCTAAAATTACATTTTGACCCCTAAACTTTTTCAAAATTACATTTAAACCCCTAAATATTTTGAAATTACATTTCAACCTCTAAAATTTCTCAAAATTATATTTTGACCCTAAACTTTCTCAAAATTACGTTTCGACCCCAAAAGTTTTGCTGCCATTACATTTTGGTCCCTCTGGCAGCAATCAGCGCAATTTGCGCCTGCAACGGCGGCGGCCGGTCTAGCCCTCCCTACCCACCTGCAACCTACAAAAAAGAAGATAAAATATCAAAATAAAAAGGGTTTTTCAACCCCAAAAATGGGGAGCGAAGCAAGGAAGCAAAAAGAAAAAAACAACAAAATTTTTTATAGAAAAATCAAGCAAAAACAGCAGCCTCATTGCCACAGTGCGTCGTCAAACCGCCACCACCGTTATACTCCCATCTACTACCACCAAAGAAAGCAAATCAAGCAAAAAATCATCAAAGAAAAATACCCACGAAAAAAAAAAGGAGCAGGCAAAGAAGAAAAGAGGGAGAAAATGAGAGCTCCGCCGCACGCCACCGTCATCGGCCGTTGCACCGCAGGCGGAGGAAGCACCGGCAGTAGCAGAGAAATAGGCAGGGGCTGATCGGGGAGGAAGAAAGAAAGGAAGAAAGAAAAAAGAAGAAAAAGAGAAAGAAAGAAGAAGAAAAAGAAGAAAGAAAAAGGAAAAAGGAAAAAGGAAAAAGAAAAAGAAGAAAAAAATAATAATATTTTTTCAACAGTCGGGTCAAACCAACCCGACCCGAACTGGTCAACCCGACTGACGACCCGACCCGACTGCTTCAGGCCCTAAAAAAAAGGCAAAGCCCCCCCCAAAAAAAGCAAAACAAAACAAAAAAGAAAGCAGGCCATTTTTGGGCAACCCAGCAGGCCCATTTGCACAGCAGCTCAGCAGGCCCCAGGCCCACCAGCAGCACCAGCAGGCCCAGCCCGCACGCACTAGCCCAGCAGGCCCAAAAGAAGCAGGCCAGAAAAAAAAGAGAAAAAAAAGGGAAGAAAAAAAGAGAAAAAAGAAAAAAAGGAAAAACGAAAAAAAGGTTCAATTTGTGGGACCCGTTCGACAAAATTCGTGTTTCGAGATCCTTTCGGTAATTTCATTTTTTAATTTTGATTTAATGCTCGTATTTTTTTCGTTTTAATATTATTAGTATTTTTGTATTTATATTTTTAATTTTTAATTTTTAATTTAATTCAATTTTAATTTTATTTTATTTTAAATACTTTTAATAAATAAGGCAACGAATCGATTTAACATAAACTCGTTGATTTTATCGCTATGTTGGGTGAATATCACCGGTTCGCGTTAAAATCGATACGCCCTTTTAAAAATTGAAAATATTCAAAAAAATCTCATGATTTCAAAAAATTTCTATCTTTCAAAATTTTTCATGTCTTCAAAAAATTTTTCTCGTGTTTCAAAAAAATAGTCGTGTTTTCAAAAATAAGGCAGCGAATCGATTTGACACTAATTTGTTGATTTCATTGCTATGTTGAGTGAATATCATCGGTTCGTGTTAAATACGATACTTGCTTAATAAAAAATCGAAAAGTTTGTGTAAAAAAATTCCCGTGTTTCAAAAATTTTCGTGTTTTCAAAAATTCTCGTGTTTTCAAAAATTTCAGTGTTTCAAAAATTCCCGTGTTTTAAAAATTTCTGTATTTTCAGAAATTTTCATATTTTCAAAAAAAATCTGTGTTTCAAAAATCCTCATGTTTTCAAAAAAATTTGCTTTGTTTTCAAAAGTTTTCGTATTTCGAAAATTTTCTTGTTTTCAAAAAAATTCCGTGTTTCATAAATTTCTGTATTTTCAAAAAAATTCCGTGTTTCATAAATTTCCGTGTTTTCAAAAAAAATTCCCGTTTTCTTAAAAAATTTTCGTGTTTTCAAAAATTTTCTTAAAAAATTTTCGTGTTTTCAAAAATTTTCTTAAATCCTCGTGTTTCGTATCTTATCAAAAATTTTATTTTTTCGAAAACAAATTTTGTGTCTTAAAAATTTTCGTGTTTCAAAAAGAAAATTCGTGTATTCAAAAAAAAATCTCGTGTTTCAAAATTTTCGTGTTTTTAAAAAAAAGTTTCGTGTTTCTAAAATTCTTGTATTTTTAAAAAAATTTCGTGTTTTCAAAAAAAAGAAAAAGTTGTTGTGCTTTAAAATTCTCGTGTTTTAATCGGATCACGACTAATATTAAATTGAACTCGTATTTTTGAAAATGAAGACAACGCACGTTTAACGAGATACCAATTTTGGGCGTCGCGAGGGTGCTAATACCTTCCTCGCGCGTAACTGACTCCCGAACGCTAATTTTCTTTGGATTTTCACGTAGACCTAAAATCACCTTTTTTTTTAGAAAAAATTTAAAAATAATTTTTTCTTCTAAAAAGAGAATTTATTAGGTGTCCGATCACACCTAGAAAAAAGATCGGTGGCGACTCCTTTTTCAAATAAAATCGAGACACTGTTTTCAAACTTTCAATAATTACTTCGACTAGCGCCCGTACCCGAAAATTTTTAGGTCGCTACAGGCCCGTGGCGAGCTTTGGCAAAGATTGTGTTGTGGAAATATGATTCAAGGTAGAGATTTGTTAAGAATGACTCATATTTCAATCAAATTTGAGAAACAATCTTCTAGTTAAACTTTGTTTATTTGTTTCAATCAAACTCTAATTAGTCTAAATTATTTTATTATTTGACCTATGAATTTAGCCTATAAATAGGCTCTTTTACAACCTTAGAAAAAACACCATTAGAGATTAGAACTCATAACACATTTAAAGAATTTTGTGTTTACGTTTGAGGGTTCTTTGTTTTCGGGTTCTTTGTTTTTGGGTTTTTGGGGTTTAGTTTTTATCTCCATCTTTTGTACTCTTCGTTCTTTTGCCATTATAGTAAAATTATCTTTGTCCGTGATTTTTTATCCTCTTTGGAGGGATTTTGCCATGTTAAATTTGTGTGTTCAATTTCTCAATTTATTCCGCTATTTTTTTACTTGTTGCTTAATCGGGTCGATCCCAACAATATGTATTGAACTTGAATCATAAAAGTACAAACTGAAATTGTTCATTACTCATCTACGATTTTTGACTTTCCCTTCTCTCGTGACAGCTCGACGTCAAATTTAGCTATGTTCGATAATTCAATAATAAAACAATATTGGTTTACATCCAATTCACAACTAAATAAATAGTCAAGCATTTTTCATTTTATTCAATTTAGTCATTTTATCCAGGTTACTCATATTTTTAAATATCTAACATCGAATCAAAATCCAATTTCATATTCTTTCATTAAATACTTTATACTTCCTATCTATAATATAATTTCATGACAATTTCCAATTTATTCAATTTAGTCAATAATGTTTCAAAGTTATCTAACAAGCTTAATTTAGCTTCTAATTTAGTCTTTTTTACAATCTAAGCCTATTAACTATCAATTTCTTCAAATTAAGCTCAAAATCATGAATTTCTCTCTAATGACAATTTGCTAAAAACTAAAATATTGAACAAATTACTATATCAGCTATCTAAGTAAAGCTCCAATGATAAAAAGTTCATAAAAATTTGAAGAAAATAGCTTAATTACCTTATGAATTAAATTGGCCGAATGTTTGCTTACAAACTTAAGAGTTTATTTCTTTTCTTTTTTTTTTTCTTAATTTAGACTGTGGAAGAAAATGAACTTCATCTTTCATTCCACTATATTGTTATATATACATAGTTTAATGTTTAATTAACCTAGATTAAACAACATGGCTAGAGTTAAATTATCTTTCAAAATAAGTTGTACTTGGACTTGACTTTTGCTATGTTATAAAAAAACACTCAAGAAAGTACATCAACTTATGCATGGAATAAGAGCCAAATTGCTTTCCCATCCTATGATATCCTCTAAGGCATGCACCCATCATCGCATTGTCGAATTCCACTGCCAATTTTTGAAGGATAAACTACATCAACTATCTTTCAACTACATATTAAATTTTGAGTTATTCGAATGATTTTAATCAACTCGAATAAGTAAAGTTCGAGTCGAGTTAAATTTTACAAATTAAATAACTGAAATAATTCGAATAACAGTTTGGTCTAATACCTTTTTGGTCCCTTTCAATTTTAAAAATGAGAAAATTGATCTCTCTCAATAAAAAATATAAAATAATTCAAAATAATTTTTTAAATTCAAAATATTTACAAAAATTCTAAAATTATAAAAAATCTAAATAATATATAAAAAAATTAAAATTTTAAAATTTTTCTAAAATAATAATTTTTGGGTCTAAATAAGTTAATTAATTATTCAAGTTTGTCATCTTATTAATTATTACTATTTTGCTTTAAAAAGGTTTTCAAATATATATGGTTTCAAATTTATATACTCTAACATTAAACTAGTTATATTGTAATAAGATTTTAATTTAACATTTAACATTTTTTTAATTTAACTCAAACAATTTCACTCGATTCGACTTAACTCGAATTTCATTTCACTCGACTTGATTTGAAAAAAAATTAAATCGAGTTAGGATGATAAAACAAGACTAGTTAACTCAATTAGCTTGAAATTTTTTTACTCGATTCGATGGAACACTCATCCTTAATTTTGACCGCTCAGCTTTTAAAACGTACATAATAGTCATTACTAATTATTACATTGTTGCCACTCATTCATTATCTCACATTAAAATGATGATGTGACACAATAATTAAAGGGCTAATAACAAATTTTGTCCTTGAAAATATAAATATAATTATTCTAAAAAAAGTTAAAAATCTTAAAAATAAACTAAAATTATTAAAAATATAAAATGTATTATAAAAATTAAATAAAAAATTATATTAATATTAAATAAAATAAAAACCCTCCCCACCGTGAATAAGGTCAAGGTGATGCAATCTCTGAAAATCAATGTTGTAAGGGATGTAAGTAAATGGATACCTTGAGGCAAATATTTCAGGTTCTGGCATCCCGTAGTGGCTAAAAACCTTAAACAGATTAAGCGCCCCACTCCATTCTCGGGTAGAAACCTCTGTTTCGTGGTTATCGATTGCATAGTGAGACCGCTCAAGTTCTGTACATCTTTTGGCAACTCTTCGACAGTCGTACACCCATCAAGTATCAAAGTCTGCAAATTTTGTAGCAAGCAAATGAAATTTGGGATTTCCTTAACTCTTTTCATTCTTGGGAAGGAGATGGAGGGGAAGGGGAGACAGTGGCGGAAAGGGAGAGGGACGACAGGGGGAAGACTGTGGGGGAGGGTTTATTTCATTTTATATTAATATAATTATTTTTATTTAATATAAATATTAAAAAATTATATTACATTTTATATTTTTAATAATTTTAAATTATTTTTATAATAATTATTAAGAATATATTTTAAAATATCATAATAATATTTTGTTTATATTTTAGGACCAAATTGGTTGTTAGTCTTTTAAATTAACGTGTCACGTCATCGTCTTAACATGAGATAATAGATGAGTGGTACAAATGTAACAATCTGATAACGCTAATAGTTACTAAATAAGTTTTAAAAATTGAGTGATTGAAATATAATTTGATACAAAGTTCATAAATAATTGATATAGTTTACTCATTTTTAAAAGCCTTTCGGCTAGGTTTTGACCATCAAATACTACCCATAACTGAATTTTATTAATCTTTGATGAATTGAGGTTTATATTTGGTAACTATTTTCATATCGAGGCTTGAATTTTTCTTTATTCAAGTTAATATTTGAATTTGGCAATTATTTGCATGTTGAAGCCTGAGCTAGATAATTGTTACCATATTTTGGAGCTTGCACTATTTTTTTTCCCAAATTAACCTTTAAACTTGGCAAATGTTATCATATTTAAGGGTTTTTTGCAAAAATATTATAAAAAAATAAAAATTAACCAAAATATTATAACTTTTTTTATTTACCAAAATATTACTTTTTTTATTATTTACGAAAATATACAAAAAAAACAAAAAAAACCTGCAAAAGCCTGCAAAAAGCTGACACCGGCCTGATCAGGCCAATCACATTGGCTGCACCAAAGGTGCCAAAGAGATTGGTGGCACCAATGGTGCCAAAGTGATTGCCGGCTCCAATGGTGCCAAATGACTAAAATTGGGCTAATTGCCTTCTAAGCCCTCATTATTTATTTTTTTTATTACCCTTCAACTCATTTTTTTATTTAATAACTCTATTTTAATTTAATAAAGTTTATTAAATTAAAATAGAGTTATTAAATGAGAGAATTCTAATTAAGTGACCATTTACAGTTTCAAGGACTTGACATGCAAATTTACCATTTTGAATTTTGAAAATGAATTGCTGCTATGCGCATTAAAATTGAAATGTGGCTAATTCCCTTCTAAGCCCTCCTTAGAATTCTAATTAAGTAATAACTCTATTTTAATTTAATCAACTATTCTCATTTAATAACTCTATTTTAATTTAATAAACTATTCTCATTTAATAACTCTATTTTAATTTAAACGAGAATAGTTTATTAAATTAAAATAGAGTTATTAAATAAAAAAATGAGTTGAAGTGGAATAAAAAGAAAATAATAAATACGGAAGGCTTAGAAGGAAATTAGCCACATTTCAATTTTAGTGCGCACAGCAGCAGCAATTCACTTTTAAAATTCAAAATGGTAAATTTGCATGTTAGATCCTTAAAACTGCAAATGGTCACTTAATTAGAATTCTCTCATTTAATAACTCTATTTTAATTTTAAAAAATTAAGTATTACTTAATAGTTTATTAAATTAAAATAGAGTTATTAAATGAGAATATTTTATTAAATTAAAATAGAGTTATTAAATAAAAAAATGAGTTGAAGGGGAATAAATAGAAAATAATAAATAAGGAGGGCTTAGAAGGCAATTAGCCCAATTTTAGTCCTTTGGCACCATTGGTGCCGGCAATCACTTTGGCACGTTTTTGCAGGTTTTTTTATTTTTTTTATATATTTTCGTAAATAATAAAAAAAAGTAATATTTTGGTAAATAAAAAAAATTATAATATTTTGGTTAATTTTTATTTTTTTTATAATATTTTTATAAAAAAAAACCCATATTTAAGCTTAAACTTAAGAATTTTTAAGGAAATATCATAAATTAATTTAGGCAAAAAAATAGACTTAATGTAGGAACAATTGTTAAGTTTAAAAATTAACACAAATAAAAAAAATTAAATTTCAATACGAGAATAATTACTAAATTTAGAAATTAATTTTTAAAAAATTTAATTGTAATATAGTATGAAATAATAACTTAATTAAAAATCAAATAATAAATTGTTTAACAATTCACGGTGACAAAAGAGCTTGACCTTTTTTTTTCTTGACAAAAGTCAAGACATTACATTTTCTCAGCGGCCTAACACATGTTAACGATCCAACGTGGCAAAAGCTTATTGGTTAGATGGTATAGAATGATTACCTGTATCCAGACTGTATTCAGTGCCAACGAAAGGAAGCCTTTTTTCTGTAGTTTCTAATGACAAATTTAATTTCGTCGGCAGCGATACGCAATCTCCATTCGTCGTCGTTTTAGTCACGTGGTAGATCTAAAACTTTAAAGGGGAAATATTTTTGTTTTCACGTGTCCAACAAACGAAAGGTTGATTTATGAGTTGTTGCCTTTGCGTGGTGAAAGCAATTAGTTCTCTTCACCGACACTCTCTTCCCCATCAATTTTGTCATTTTATTACGATGAAGACAATATTAAATATACAATCAATACTGTCTATAATATTAATTAATTAATTTTTTATATCCATTTAAATTTAATGTAATTTACACATAAAATATTTTCATTTATATACATAAAACTTTAATATTTATTTTAAAAAATAAATATATTAATTTATTATTCATTGGGTCTTAACTTAGTTAATATTCACATTATTGTCAGCATAAGAGAACGTAAGTTTGAACACGTTAAAGTATATTTGTGTTCTCCTTTCTATATTTTGTAAAATAAAAATGGGTAAATTGTACTCAAAAGTCACTAAATTATTAGTAAATTTATATTCTGGTTATTTAATTTCAACAAGTTTTCATTTAGGTCGTTGGATTGTAAAATTGTTATATGACATTCTCTATTCGCACTACTTACACAAATCAAAAGCTCTCTAATTCCCCTTCTCTTTTACAGTTAAATTTTTTCATTAAATAGTTTTGAATGTTACAAATTTGTGAGCCAAAATCTAAATCTGATCTCTGATACTAACCACTAGGTCGACTTAGATTTAAGATATGATATTCTATTCACCAATGAGTACTGATTCACTGTATTGATAGTCGAATAATCGATTGGAGCTTGCTAAGTGAACTTTAAAAAAAAACTTAACAGCCTAGTGACTTAAATAATTTTTTTTGAATAGTTTAATAATTATTTTGTAACTTTTTAAAATTAAATTATTAAAACGTAAATTCATTAAATATTTGGAATGAGAAAAGAAGTTTTCTAATTTAATTTAAAATTGAAAACAAAAACGGAAATTGACATTACAAAACGTACTTTTATTTTAGTGGGTATCAATTCTTTATCATGAACAATGGAATCACCCTTTCCGTTTCGTGCAATACAAGCTGTAGATGTTGGTACCGCATGCTGTAAAATGTTGTACGCCCAGGGCTTCCAAAAAGGGCAGTTAATTATAGCGGGTATTTATTCCCTTTCTCGAACCCTCCTAAAATGCCCCTTCCAACTGCATTTGCTTTCCCAATAAGCATCCCTTCAGTAATTTACAATCTATTTTTATTCACGTAATAATAAATTTAGTATTTTAATATTTTTTATTAATTTATTTCTTATTTTTTATATTAAACTTTATATTTAATATTTAAAAAAATTAAATTTAATCATCAACATTAAAAAATAGAATAATTATTTTTTTAACATAAACATTAATTAAAATATTAAATTTTTAAATATCGCGAGCAATTCATATTTATTTCATGTTAATTTTTTAAACTTTATTTGGTTGAATTTTTTTATGATTTTTAAATTATTTATCAATGTAATATATAAAAGACATAATATTATATTAACATGAAATACACGTGAATTATCATGTATTTTATCATACCAACATTGTTAAATGAATTAAATTTTAATCAGCATTTTCGTTAAAAAATATTTTGACATTTATTAAATGATTAATAATCTAATTCAACTAAAAAAATAAGAATCAAACTACAAAAAAAATATAAATGTTACGAACTAAATTTATTATTATAATTTTTCAAAATTTTTAAATATTTTAAAGTTATTTTTGTTCTCATTTATGAATATAATTACAATTAATATATAAAATCGAAATAAATAAATTTTTTCTTTTTTGACAAAGAGGTGAAAACCCATTTTCAAAGTTAAGGTGATGTGTCATTTTCTTATTGAAAATACATTAAAAAGAAAAAACTACATATTTTTCCTTCAAATTTAATCATTTGCCTTTGCATATTTAGCTACAAGGGGAGTTTGAGGAAGAGAAAGAACAAAGCAAAGAGAAAAATAGAAGAAGCCTTTGTTTGGGGTTCTTGAACTTAGCTTTCCATATATTCATCCATGGCTTCTAAGCTTCTTTTGATTGCTGTATTTGTTCTTGATCTCATTGCTTTTGGTTTAGCTGTTGCAGCTGAGCAAAGAAGAAGCACTGTAAGTCTGCTAACTTTCCCCTTCACTTTCTTTTATTGTTTTGGTTTACAATTAGTTCATACGATTTCTGGGTATACTGAAAGTTTGCAACCTTTTTTTTCTGGAAAACTAAGGAAAATAAAAGAAAGTGAGTTCTTTTGTTTGAAAAAAAGCGGTAAATGTTGATTTTAGCTTTCTGCGCTTTTTGTTTCATGTAAGAATTTTCTGATATTTGGAGCTTCCATCGATGTAGGGAAAGAAAAGAAACACAGTATTCAAGCTTGATCTTTTGTGTGCCTGTATATATACACATGCACATACATATATATGTATTCTCTTTCTAATCAAATAGTAACGGAAATTGATTCCATCATTTTATAATTCTGAATTGTGTATGAACTTCACCAGATCTCAGCTGAATTTCTATAAAAATAATAGATCTGAGTTTATGGTTTTGATCCTCTTTCACTAACTTAAAAAAGGTGCCTGGTCCCCTTGGTTAAATTGTTCAACTTTAACTTTAGCCGCTCCAAAATGTTATTGATTCAATTTAATCCCTTTGTTAGATTCAAAATTTACATTTTTGCTCCTCTCAAGAAGTTAAAAAATCAATTAAGCCATTTTAATACAGAGCTTTTATAAATTCTTTAGCTTTGAACCCCAAACTTTTATAAATTTACCCCATCACACTGGCTTTTCACCCCAGGGTCTAATGGAAGAACTAGTCTTTGCTAGATTTAGAAGCCAATCTGTTTCATCTTTTGAAACAATATTTTATGATCTAATCGGTGATGTTGACTAAATTATTGACAACCAAGCTTCAAGATATTGCTTTTTGTTTATTGTACCATATATGATACTTTAATATAAAGTATGATAGCTGATCTTCTAACACGTTCTAGTATTCTAATATATAATCAAAGGGTAAAAGTATCTTGAAGGCTCTTGTATTATGAGTCAGATTGTTACTTAAAAAATGGGCAAGTTAGCACTTGTGCATTAGATCAAAGAGTAAATTGGTTTTTCTGTTAAAGTTTCCATCCATTTCTACCGTTAAAAACTAGTCTTTGCACGTCAGCATGAGGTACATGTGACGTTTGCTATGTTAGTTGTTAACAATTAAAATGGATAAAAATTTCAACATGAAAGACCTATTTGCTCCTTAATCTAACGTATAGGAATTAATCTGTTTATTTTCTGAGTAGAGGAGATAAAATGCAATCTGATTCATAATATAAGGGTCTCCATGATAATTTTATCGGGATCAAAGGTATATATCCAACATGATTATTGAGAAGGATTTTTTATTCCGCTTCAACTCAAAGCAGCTAACATTGGGTATATGTTTAATGGCAGGCCAAGATTGTGCAGGATAATGAAATTCAATACAACTATTGTGTGTATAACTCAGACATAGCAACTGGCTATGGTGTTGGTGCATTTTTGTTCCTCATGGCTAGCCAAGTCCTTATAATGGTTGCCAGCCGATGCTTTTGCTGTGGAAAGGCTTTGAACCCTAGTGGTTCAAGGGCTTGGGCAGTCATCCTTTTCATTGTTTGCTGGTATGTAACCAACTTTAGGTCAAATTTATGGTTTTTACATATTTGAATGGTTTCACTCATTCTTTGAATTGCATGTGTATGGCAGGCTATTTTTCCTAATAGCCGAGATATGTTTGTTGGCCGGATCAGTACGGAATGCATACCACACAAAATACCGGACCATCTTCAGCGAGCAGCCACCGTCTTGTGAAACTTTGAGGAAGGGAGTGTTTGGTGCAGGGGCTGCCTTCATTTTCTTGACTGCTATTGTCAATAAGTTCTACTATATTTGCTACTCAAATGCTAGGGAAAACAGCTTCCGGCCATACGGTGGCGGCGGAGAGGCCGGTGTCGGCATGGGAGCCTACAAATAAGCTATGACCTCATGAACTCTATGCCATTGACATCATTTTGCTTACTCCGTTGTCTGTTTTTCTGTTCTTTTTTGAGTTCCCTTTCGTGTTCTTTAAGGTTTCGATATAGGAGATAGATCGTATTTCATATTATATTCATAAATTTTTTAATTTCATTTTCGTCCCCAGTCCAAGATTCTGTAAAATTTTGTGAAGTTTCTTGTATACAATCAAATAACAAAAAGATTGGCATTTGTTTTCCAGCTCCTCATGCAATGCTGGTTATGTATTTTTGAATGAATGACATAATCTTCGATGGGGTTTGCTTGCTATTTGTTAAACAAATAAACCCAAGCCTGATTTAGAAGGCCCTTTCCTTCTCAATGGTCAAGTTTCAATTTTTGTTCCTATACTACTTTCCAATTTAATATTTAATTTTTATACTTTAACTTTTTACATAATTTGACACCTCAACTTTTACAATGTTATTGATTAGCCCAAATGTTTTATTTTGATTAAAATAATGATGTAATTTTTAAGAGTTGTTAACACCATTAAAACTATCTTTTAAATTCACGTACATTAAAATATTTCGTTTGTTACATGGTTACCATATAGGTATTAAAAAAAATTCTAAAATGTCACTCCAATGAATTCGACAAAAAAAAAATAATGGTGTCAACAATTGGAGTTGAATTTTTAAATTAAAAAAATAAAGAGATTAAATTCTTAAAAATTAAAGTAGGAAGACTAAATTCTAAATGCTCCAATAGTACAAAATCTTGAAATATATTTTAACTTTCAAATTTTATTCTATAATTTAATACAATTAACTCAATTTGAAACGTGGTAGAGAACCATACTAGTTTAAGCTAACTGCGACGTCTTTGTGTATTTTTCTTTTGTCACAAAGTATTTTAAATTTATATAATTTTTCACAAGCTAATAATTTGTATTACACAAAATTTGGTATGTTCACGTATTCGGTAAAAGTACCACAAAACCTCTTGTACTATACTTTAGATTGCATTATATCTCTTTTACTGGAAAAAAAAGAGAGCAAATTAGTTACTGTATATTAGATGAGTGAGCAATATAGTTTTTCCGTTAAAATTTAGTGCTTATATATAAGGTAGAATAACCAATTTAGCTCTTAACCTTTACACATTTATTCAATTTGACTCCTACTCTTTTCTTTGAAGTAAATTAGAAAATTTTGAATCTAAAGAGGATGAAAGGTAAAAAAAAAACCCTTAGTAACAAATTAAAAAAAAATAATTAAGCCTTTTAAAATTTAAAAATTATTAAACAAATCATGAAAATTATAAAATTTAATGGTTATAAGATTTTTAAAAAAAATTGACCTCTACTCTTTTATTGGGTTGACATTGTTATTTTTTAATGAAACTTTTATAATTTTAAAATTTTTATAACTTTTGTTTATAACTTTTACGTTTTTTTTAATAATTTTAAATTTTAAAAGGGTTTAATTGATTTTTTTAATTTGTTACTAAGGCTTTTTTTACCCTTTACCCTTATTAGTTTTAAAATCTTCTAATTTACTTCCGATAAAATAGCAGGGGTCAAATTGAATAAATATAAAGGTTGAGAGCTAAATTTATTATTATACCTTATATATATATACCAAAATAAGCATTTAAGGTGCAACTATAATAGAGGAGTTATTTTGTTTACTTATCTAACGTATGGAAGTTAATTTACCAATTTTCCCAATGAAAGAACTAAAACACAAGGTTTTATAGTACTTTTTACCTTATATATTCATATCACATTTTTTTTTCATTTTATATTATATAATATTTCTACCATTTTTTTTTCCATATTATACCTGTCGAAACCGCTTTTTTGAAAACAAAAATTTTAGTTTCGACTTAAAAATAAAAACTGGAATCGCCACCGATCCTTTGTTAAGGTGTGATCGGCGCACCTTCAAAATAATTTTGGTCTGCGAAATTCGAGAAAATAGGTTCGGGAGTCAGTTACGCACGAGGAAGGATTAGCACCCTCGTAACGCCCAAAATTGGTACCAAATTGATTTTATTTATGCCTTGGTGTCGAAAACTTGAAAAGATTTTAAAAGGAAACTTTTTATTTCATGAATGAATTAAAATAATAAGACAATTCTTATTTCAAAGAAATAAAACACCACACCCAGTAAGTTAGAGCGCAATGTTTTTAAATCTTCAAAATACCCGAATATTGCCTTTTGTTTCTGAAAATTCTTATTTCGAGAAGAAAATGTCATGACCAGGAAGTTAGGACCCAACATTCTGAATTCCCGAGAATAAGCTTTTATTTAAAATTTGTGAATTTGTTGCAAAGCAAATACTTGGCTTCCTAAATTCATCGAAAAATAATCGCGATCCAGTAAGTTAGGACACAATCTTTCATGAGAATCATGAATGCCAAATATTTTGGAATTTATAAAATAGGATGATTTAAATACTTTGAGAAAATCAAAATAGATATTTTTAAAAGGGGTGCTAAAAAAGGGTTTGGGCATAACATGAAACAAATACTCTAGTTTAAGAAAAATATGAATAAATATTTACAAATATATATACAAGTACATTATAATTAAATTTACAAATATGTGTACACATATATTTAACGCATATGCACAAAGATACACATAAAAGATGAAATAGGATATATCAATCAAAATATGATAAAAATGCATGTATATATGTGTTGGAAAATCATAAAAAGTATAAAAGTATGTATGTGTGTATATATTTACAGAGTAAAAATGTATTAAGTATACATATAAAATATAAGGTATATAAAAGTTAAAAAAAACAAAAAAAAAACGTATGGATAAAAGATATGTATATGTACATATAAAATAGAAATATACAAATATACGTATTTACAGAAAAAATAATTTGAAAACAAAAGTATGTATATAAAAAGATATATTTATGAAAATAAAAATCGTATACAGATGTATATAAATTATTAAATACATAGAAAATAATATAAAAATATGTATATATAAAAAATAAAATATATGTGTATAAATATATATATGAATGTAAAAAAAAATGAAAATAAAAATATCAAAGTATGCGTATGTATATATATTTACTAAAGGAATAAAGAGAAAAAAGATAAAATAAAAAGTATATATATACTGAAAATGTTTATATATATATAAAACGCATGCAGGTATTAATAAACATTTTCAATAAAATATATGTTATAAATCTAGAAGTAATAATAAAGGATATAATGATAATAAAACAAATAATAGTACAATAAAATAATCACGTAAAAAAATAATTAAAACAATCTTAAAAGAACGATTAAATTGAACAGATGACAAAAAGACAGGGGCGAATTCAAAAATAAATAAAAAGATCAATAATGGGGGACTAAAAAGGAAATAATTCCTTTCCTCCCTAAACGCTACGCAACGAGGCATCAAATTGAAACAAAAATCAAAGCTGCGGCCCAATTTTAAAAAAGAAAAGGTCCGATCGGAATGCGCTGCAAACGGACAGGGGCTTTATGCGCAATTATACCATCAAAGGCAATAACGCGCGGATCCTCCCCTTCGGGTCGGGTCACCGCGCGGGTCGCAGGGTTGAAACGGCGCCGTTTTGTGCTGTTATAAAAACAGTTTTTTTTCCAAAAAGACATTTGAAACTGGATGAAAAAATAAAGAAAATAAAAAATTTCAAATGCTCTCTGCTGCGCCGCCGTCCGTTCGCCGTGGTTTCGCCGCAACCAGTGGCCGGAGGCTCGCCGGACTGGGTTTTTTAACCCTCTTCGGAGCCGATTCGAAGGCAAAGTAAGCCCTCACCTTCCTATTTCCTTTTTGTAAATTTAAACACCAAATCGGAAAAGGAAAATAACTCTAAAATATTTAAAAAACTAATAAACACCTTAAAAAGAAAACGATGTTGATTTATTCTCTATTGATTTTCTTTGTATTTTCTTTTTCTCTCTATTTCTGTCTCTGTTTAAGCTCAAAAATCCCCCCCCTTTTTTATAGATTTTTCAAGGCTTTAAATAGCCGAAAAAATAAAAAATCTAAACAAAATAAAAAAATCCCACTTGTTTTCCGTTATTTGCTGCGCTTGTGTGTTTCTATTTTTGCAGGTTCGGTGGCGCATGTGCGTGGAGAGGAGGCCCGAGACGTGCGGCGCCTGGAACCTCGCTGGAGGCATCCCCGCGACGTGCGCAGGGTGGACGCTGCGAGTGTGGCTGCTGTTGAGAGCGGCGACTGGAGCAGAGAAGCTAGGGTTTCTTTTTTTGGGTTTTAGGCTGCTATGGGTTTATAAGTTTTGGGCCATGTAGGCCCGTTTGTTGTATTTGGTTTTCTGATGCGGGCCCGGGCAATTGGGCTTATTACAATACCAACATTACTAGATATCTAATCATGCAAGTCATCCATTACTCATTTCTAGACATGGCGGTAGCATGTTGTATCTATTTCATTCATTGTCGAACACCCAACCATATCAGTTCACCTATCTACAATTTTACTTTAAAATATAAATCAATTTATTATTACCATTATATGAGAATAATACTATCTAAATCTAAATTATTTATTGAATATTTGAGTCCATTAAATATTTACATTTAGTAAGTCCATAAGACATTCAAATAAAAAAATTAAAAATAAAATTAAAGTATTTGATTTTGTTAACCACGAAAATAAAACAAATTCAAATAATAGATATGTGAGAGTATGCCTAAAAATAATGGTGACATCAATTACAGATAAAGGTGTTCATACCAGAAAATAATTTTTGAAAATATTTACTTCTCAATAATCATGCACTTTATGTTTGTTCAAACTCCGCTCGACCCAAAATATGGACTTAAAATTGTGCTCAAACCTGTCTATATATATAAATGGCTAACCCAAGTCCATGTTAGGCACGCCTATATTAATTTTAAATTTCTTTGAAAACTATTTATATTCATTTTAATTTAATATCTTATATTTTTTATAATTTTCATTTATTAAAATTTTATATATAGGCATTTAACATTTTTTAGATAATTTTGTCTCATTTTAATTTTTTATCAATATTTACATTATAGTATTATATATTACTGTAAATTTAATTTTTGTATGTGTTATAAATTACATAATATATGTAAAACCCCTAACCCATATCCGTCGCCAAAACAGGGTTACGGAGCATTACCGAAATAAACATATCAAATACAAACATTTCTTATTATTTAACATTCATGTCAGATATTATTCATAAAGTCCCTTATATGAGCCCTCGAGGCCCAAAACATTCATTAGGAACAAGTCGGGACTAAATCGGGTACTTAGAGAATTTTTCGCAAAATCTCAAAATTTTTCCAAGGTACAAGGGACACATGCCCGTGTGTTCAGGCAGTGTGGATCACACAGCCAAAAGATATGCCTGTGTCTCAGGCCATGTGAATATTTGCAATAGGGCTCACGGTCGTGTCTCAGCCCGTGTGCATACCGGTGTAACTCTCTGACTTGGGTCACACGGCCAAGCCACACGCACATGTGCTAGGCCATGTGAATATGAAAATTTGCATTAAATAGGTATAGGGGTCACACGGCCAAGCCACACGCCCGTGTGCCAGGCCGTGTGATCAATTTTAAGTATTTTGTTTTGAAAATTTTAAGGTGCAGGGGACACACGGCCAAATCACATGCCCATGTGCTAGGTTGTGTGTCACACATGGCTGAGACACATGTCTCATACTCGTGTCTCTACCCGTGTGGACAAAATAAGGACATTTCCTAGCCAAATTTCTCAGCCAAACTTGTCTTCCACCTACAACAACACTTTAACATATTTTTAAACCAATACAAGACATTCAAACCAAGCCAATATCAAGTTTAAAACATGTCATAGCACCCCATATGCCTAAGTATTTAATCATACCTAAATGACCATATAAACAAATATGCATATATCTCTAATCATGTTATTCTAAACCATTCATCAACATAACAAAGATGATAAGCCACACTTATATATATATCAAATGTATTCAACTCAAGCCATTCCAATGGATATTTACTACAAAATACTTTTAAACCAACATTTGGCCAAATTACCTTATACATGCCATTATAACCAAAAGAAATTTTGCTATTTATACCCAAATGAGCCGAAGGATAGTGTAATGTTGCTCCGACCAGCTTCCAACCAAATTGAGCTTCCGAATTACTATAAAACAGAGGAAATAAAATAGAGTAAACATTTAATGCTTACTAAGTTTGTTTGACAGGAAAATAACTTACCGATTAATTCACATTTAATGTAAGCAAATAAACATGCTCAAACCAATTTGGCCAATTTCCTAAACACTTCCTCTTCAAGCTTGTTAGTCATGTAATTCACATAAATGTATTTATCACTTCAAGTGTCCATGAACATGTACATATCATATCTTTATATTTCAAGTATGTCTCATAATAATTTATCTTTAATTCATGTCATCTCGTATTGAAACTTTACCCATTAAATCATTTAAAATATCGATGGATACAAGGGTAGTACACATGAAGTGTACAAAGCTGAAAACCGTCAATTCATATTCGGGAATGCTCATACGAGCATATAAACGGGAAGCTCTCTCTCGAGCCATATAATGGGAAGCTTATGTGAGCCATGTAACAAAAAGCTTATTCGGGCTGTATAACAGGAAGCTCATAAGAGCCATAATCAGGAAGCTCATGCGAGCCAATAACGGGTAACTCCGAAGAGCCATTAATAGGAAGCTCCGAATAGCCATTTATCGGGAAGTTCAAGCGAGCCATATCGGGAAGCTTCGGAGATCCAATAATTAGGAAGCTCACGAAGAGCCATTTAACGGGACGTTCATAATAGCTGCGATGTGTCCACAACACATGCAGGATCACAACCGATCGGAATGCTCCGAAGAGCTATTAACAGTAAGCTCGTAGGAACCATATAACGGGAAGCTCGAGAGGGCTAATAATGGGACGCTCTTTCGAGCTGTGGTGTGTTCACAACAGATGCAAGACCATAATCAATTCGAGAACCTTGTATCCATCGAATCTCATTTATCCAAACGAGATTTATTATTTATTGAGTATTATCGGATATGTGATTAATTTCATACATATGGCATTTATACAATTCACATATACAACATTAAATTCAAACATATAAATATACACAATTTAGTTACACGAACTTACCTCGACAATGTTCGTGCACACAAAAGTTACTAATCTGCTACTTTCTCTTTTCCTCGTTTTAACTTCGTATTTGATCCATCCAGATCTATAAGAATGAATTTAACATAAATTTAATAAAATTTACATTCAATTCAATCCAATTCACATCTTAGGCAAAATTACCTTTTTGCCCCTATATTTTTAATTAATTCCAATTTCATCCCTAGGCTCAGAAAATGAAATTCACACAATCTAATCCTTATTCCAAGCCTAGAAATTTTCATATATATATATATATATATATATCAATAGCAGTCCATGAACTCTATAAAATTCAGAATATTTTCCTTGAATTCAACATACTTTCAATTTAATCCCTAAATCATGATTTTATCAAAATTCTTTAATAAAATATTTTTAAATACCCATCAACATCTCAAACTCATCATCTAATAACTAAAATCATATGAAATCATCAACGGTAACTTCCAAAACTTTCAATATAATCAAAAACTAAGGTAAAGGTTAATTGGACCTAATTGTAACAATCACAAAAATATAAAAATTTCAAGAAACAGGTAAGGATTTGACTCACACGAAGCAAATATTGAAGAACCAGCTTAAACCCTCTTCAATGTCTATTTTATAACTGAAAATGATGATGAAAATGTTTAGAATCTTTTAATTTTCCATTTGTTTCATTTAAATTTGGAAAAATTTACAATTTTGCCCTTATTTCACATCAAATTTTCATTTTTCTATGCTTATGCTGCCTCAAACATTTACTTTATGCCTAAGTCCTTCCTTATTCACAATTTAAGCCATTTAATCACTATTTCTTTTAATTAACAAGTTTTGCACATTTTTCAATTTAGTCCTTTTTAGCAAATTAGACATATAATCAGTAAAATTTCTTAACGAAAATTTTTATACGGACACTCCTATCACATCATGGACTATAAAATAATATTACAATATATTTTCTTTCGACCTCAAATTTGTGGTCCCGAAACCACTGTTCCGATTTTACTGAAAATGAGTTGTTACAATATATAAAAATAACATAATATCATATATTACACTTAGAAACAAATTCGACTAAATCTTCGAGCATGAGCTTGGCCTATATTTTCATTAGGCCTAATTTGTTGCCCAAGCCCATTTTACAAGCCTAATATTTTTACCTAAACCCTCTCAAATTTCAAATGGGCCTTCGAACTTGGACAAGTAACACTAACCAATTAAAATATCTAGTTACATATAGTAACTAGAAAATTCAAATCCAAATATCATCCGAATGCACAAAAAACAAACAAATATTTGAAAATATCTTATTTCACATTATCCATTGCCATACCTAGTTGGTTTATCTACTATATCATCTAGACTCTTATTTTTCTTTAAAACATCCAATTCAGTAGTTATATATGACACATTCATATGTTATTATGAGTTGTTTGATTCAAGTAATATTGCATTCTTTGGGCTGATGCAAAATTCGATATAACATTCTCTCATTTGAATTTCAAAGATTACCTTGGGTCAGTAATCTTACATTCTCGATAGTGTCAAGATTTTGAAATACAGAGGTAATCTTAATACTACTTTCTCGGGTAATCTTATATTCCTGTAGTAATGTGAGATTTTTAACAATTTTACCCTTATTTTTAATGACCTCGGTTCATTTTACTTGATCCAAAATAAAACAACAATAACTAATGAATTAAATTCTTTGATTCTTTGATATATTCTTCCAATAACATTCCAACTATATTTTTTTTTGGGTATTATCATGTTCGTTTTACTATCCAAGTTCGAGGTTTGTGAAACATTTCAACTATAATTTACCTATTATATTTTTTATTTATTTTAACAAAAAAATGTTATATTTATAATAATGTTACTATACTTTTTCTTTTATAATTTTGGTCAAATTTACCCTTAAACCATAATAAATAGTAACATGCTTTAATAAAAAAATATATTTCTTCTTTCTTTTTTTCATCAATTCCATCAAAAGAGAAGATCTATCCACTTATTGTTCTTTCCTAATTTCAATTTATTTATTCAAAAATAAATAAGAAATTAATTTACAAGAAAAATGTATTTATTTATTATTAAAATAAAATAGCATAAGGTTAAACAATTGCATAATAAATAAAAAAATAAAAGTAAATTTTATGATGACAATTTAGTGCCTCTATAGATATGCTTACATATAACTAACAAGCCTAAAATATCTCAAAACAAACAACCCACTAAGTTGATTATTAGCAACAAAGTTTCACAAAACCTTCTGTCAAGTATTCAACTAACTTTAATATAATAGGTTAGCTTTGAATCAAGGTGAACCAACGTTCAACACTTCCCCTTATTCAAAGCTACAAACACCAAGTTTTTCCTTAAAAAGGTCGTGTTTTGCTTGCAGAATCAGCTTTGTAAAAATGTTTGCAACTTGCTCATTTGTATCACAAGCCTTCAAAATAATTCCTTCGGTAGAAACAAGGCTTCAAATAAAATGATAATGAATATCGATGTGTTTGGTTCTACCATGAAAAGATAGTTTTTTTTCATAACAATAGACAATCTTTTATCCTAAAATATCTCCTTTACAACTATATGGTTTTGATTGAAATATGCAAGAATTCTCCTTAACCAAACTACTTGTCAAGTTGAAGATGTTGCAGCTACATACTCATCCTTAGAGGTTGATAAGGTTACTAATGCATGTTTCTTTGAACTCCACAAAGTTGTTCTAGACCAAAAGATGAAAATGAAATCTAATGCGCTCTTCTTATCTTCAATGCTACCAGCCCAGTCATTGTTTGTAAAGTCAATTAATTTGAAATTTGAAACTTTAGAATACCAAATCCCATGCTAGAGTGTTCCTATAACATATCTCAAAATTCTCTTTACAACTCCAAGGTGAAGCTTGCTTGGATTGCGTATAAACCTCGACACAACTCCAATAGAGAAAGAAATATATGGTATTGTATGAGATGAATAATTTAAACTATTAGCAAGACTTTTAAAGTGTGACATTCCATTTCAGCTCAATCATCGTGACACAACTTCTCATTAATATTCATGGGTGTGACAACAACCTCACAATTGGCCATATTAAACTTTTCAAAGGATCAATTGCTTATTTCCTTTGTGAAATAAATATCCCATCAACACCTTGTTTCAGTTCAAGACCAAGGAAACAATGCAATAGACTTGAGTTAAACATTTCAAACTTCTTCATTATGCAATCTTTAAATTTAGCAACAAAAATTCGTTTGAACCTATATAAATCATATCATCAACATAAAAACATACCACCAAAAAATCTTCACCTTCACTCTTTATATAAAGAGTAGGCTCATAATTACTTCTTTCAAAACCATTTTCCTGAAAATAAGAATCAATTTTAAAGTACCATACTCTAGGTACTTGCTTCAATTCATAAAGCACCTTTTTTGACCTGTATATTTTATCTTCTTTGCCATTAACAACAAAGCCTTCAAATTGAGCAATACAAACTTCCTCTTCCAAGTCACATTTAAAAAGGAAGATTTAACATCAAATTGATACACTAGCCAATTTAATTTAGCAGCCAAGGCTAAAAATGTTCTCACCGTGTCAAAACAAGCAATAAAAGAGAATGTTTCATCGAAGTCAATGCCTTAATGTTAGGAATAACCTTTTACTACCAGTCTTGCCTTACGTTTTTTGATGTTTCCATTTGCATGGTACTTTTTTAAAAACCCACTTAAGCCCAATAACATTCTTTCCTTCCAACAAGTTTACCAAATCAAAAGTCTAACCACTTGAAAGCATTTGGAATTCTCCAAACCCCAAAATTATTCTCTTCCAAATAAGAAGATATAAGACCTTACATTAGCCATCAAAATTTTACAATGAATCTCAATGTTAATACTCAATTATACCCATCTAATGTATAAAAAAACTTATAAATATATAATGATTTTAATGATTTTAAGTGATGAAGGACCACTTGTAATATGAATTGTTAATCTGTCAACCTTTTGTTATTTTCTTAAGGGTAAATTATACAAATGACCATCCAATTATGTCCGTATTCTTATTTTGGTCACTCAACTTTAAAAGTGTTCAATTTAGGTACTAAGGTTTGAATTCGTTCTTGTTTTGGTTAACCGTTGATAAATTGATAATGAAAAACCTTTTTCTAAATGGTATAATAACATATTTAGTTATCACTACTTATATATTCTATTAATTTGATCCTAATTCTAAATAATTCAATAAATAGAACCCTTTACCTTTATAAATTATATCAATTTAATCCTCTAACTTTCTAACCTAAGCTTTTAGCTTCAAAAGCAGAGGCATTCCACATTCCACATTCCGAAGGCTTGCCCGAAAAGTGGGAGGGTTTGGGTAAAAATATAAGCTCGAAAAATAGATTTGGGCAAAAAAAATTTGGCCTGTTTAGAAAACGGGTTGGGCCTTGAGTAAGACCTTTTTGGCTTGGGCCGACCCAGCCTGAATATGCAAAAAAAAACTGTTGTTCTTTTTACTGTTTTCTTGCTATTTTTTTATTATTTTGTTTCTATTTTCATTTTTTTTCACTATTTTGCTACCATTTCACTTTTATTTTGCTACTATTATGTTGTTATTGTTTGGATATTATATAACTCTTGTTTTATTGTTAATTTTGTTACTATTTTAGATGCATTTACTTGTTAAGTTGCACCTATCTTTGTGTTATTTAAGTATACATATTTTTTAAAATTTATTTCCAATTTGTTGGGAAACATTTATTTTAATATTTTTAATATTAAATTCATAGATGTGGAATGCTTTTGTTTTAAAAGTTGAAAGGTTTGGTTAGGAAGTTTTAGGATCAAATTGATAGATTTATAAATGTGAATGGTTGAATTTATTGAATTGTTTAGAATTAGGATCAAATTTATAAAGTAAGTAAGTATTGAGGATTAAATGTGTTGTTATACCAGTTAGAAAAAGATTTTCTATTATCGATTTAACGGTAGATGACCAAAACAGGAATTCGGGCATAGTTGAGTCACCATTTATATAGCTTACTTTTTTTTTAATATACTAGGGATGGAGTTTTTACATTTTATAAGGAAAGTTAAGAAAATATTATATTTCTTATTTATTTAGTTTATTTTAAATTTTTAACCAATTAAAGACATTTAGTGGTTTCTTAAATTTACTTGTAAATTAAAAAAAGATCATCCTAACTAAAATATGCAAGAAAAATATAAATCAACGAATAGCTACTTCTTCGACAAAATTTCAGCTACATGGACAGAGGAAAGAATTGTGTACAGTGAACATATAGGTTAAAGTAAAAAATTTTTTAGGGGACCGAAATTAAATTATATATTTTGATGTTAGTAAAAATATAATTTCACTATTTTAATATCTATATTTTTATAATTTTAAAGGATTAAATAAAATTTTTATTATTTTAAGAGTCAAAGTATAATTTTACTTTCACTGATTTAAATTTTTATAAATTTTAAAGTATTTTTTTATATTTTAGGGTGACTGAAGTCTTTGCTAACCCCTTGACTGGCAATGCTCTTCTTAGATGGAGAGAATGCGAAGTAGTTTGAAATCTAAAATCTAAAAGTCTCTTTTCATCTTTAGTAGGTAAAATCAATGATTTAAAATATATAAAAATAATCCATAAATTGATATAAATTTTCTCGGTCGATAAATAATTTAAAATAAATAAAAAATTAATTAATTCGTGAATTGATATAGATGAATTGAATCAAATTATATATATTTGAATTTTTTAATAAAATTTTAATAAATTATGGATTTGTACTAGGTGGACCGAATTGCCACTCTCAGTCCAGAAACATCGGCTCCCCCCTCCAATTCCAAACACCTCTCTAATCCATTCCACTGTACCTCACCAGAGACCACTCCCTATCCCTTTCAATCTTCCGATAAACCAGCCCATAACTACAGGGAGTGGAACATCCTTGGTGGGTGGGGACAACTCCAAAATATCCCCATACTTAGGGACTAAAACATTATTAAAATATTTCAGAAAATCCCAAACTCAATGCTCATTGGCTACATTGAATTGATGTGGCAGATAAGTTTACCCTCCTTAATTATCTTATCTTTTCATACCTGTCACTATTTAATATCTTTGCTCGTTTCTCACAATGAACAAACACTCACTTCTTTCTACTACTGAGCTCACCCTTCACTTTGGTCCACTACACAGCCATTTCAAAGTGGTACATACATGGCTCTACAAGCTGCTGCTTTGGTTCCATCTACTTTCTCTGTACCAAAAGAGGTTTGTTTTCAGCTTTGTACTGAAGAACTGGTTCTTGTTTTTTTTTTCTGATTCAGTTTGGGGTTTTTGACATTTTGGGGTTCTAATTTGTAGGGAAAGTCTGGTGCTTCTTTCAAGGATTCATCTCTCTTTGGAGTGTCACTTTCTGATCACATCAAAGCTGACTTCACCTCTTCTGCTTCAAGATGCAAGGTTGGGATTCTGAGTTCTTTAAATAGGACAACTATGGTGTTTATGCTGTTTTTGTGCCTGTAATTGAGCTTTTTTCCTTTGTAGAGGGAATTCAACCATAGAATTGGGGCTGTCAGAGCCCAAACAACAGCCACTGCAACACCAGCAATCACCAGATCTACAGTGGATGGAAAGAAAACACTAAGAAAGGGTAGTGTGATCATCACCGGTGCCTCCTCTGGATTGGGTTTAGCCACTGCGAAGGCCTTGGCTGAAACTGGGAAATGGCATGTTATAATGGCTTGCAGGGACTTTCTCAAGGCTGAGAGAGCTGCTAAGTCTGCTGGAATGTCAAAAGAAAACTACACCATTATGCATTTAGACCTTGCCTCCCTCGACAGTGTCCGACAATTCGTCGATAGCTACAAGCGATCAGGCCGACCTCTTGATGTACTTGTTTGCAATGCTGCTGTTTATCAACCAACTGCCAAGGAACCCACTTTCACTGCTGAAGGATTTGAACTTAGTGTGGGGACTAATCACCTCGGTCACTTCCTTCTTTCGCGGTTATTGCTCGATGATTTGAAGCAATCCGATTATCCATCGAAACGCCTCATCATCGTCGGTTCCATAACAGGTAATTTGCTATACCAATGTCATTCAAAATGAGCATTTTTGTATGAATTGTGGTATTGGTGTACTAACATGGAATGAATCAGGAAACACAAATACATTGGCCGGTAATGTACCTCCGAAGGCAAACCTTGGGGATCTAAGAGGACTTGCAGGTGGACTAAATGGACTGAACAGCTCTGCCATGATTGATGGTGGAGATTTTGATGGTGCCAAAGCATACAAGGACAGCAAAGTCTGCAATATGCTCACTATGCAAGAATTCCATAGGCGTTTCCATGAGGAAACCGGCATTACATTCGCTTCATTGTACCCTGGTTGCATAGCTACCACCGGCTTGTTCAGGGAGCACATTCCTTTGTTCAGGCTCCTCTTCCCTCCATTCCAGAAGTACATCACCAAGGGGTTCGTCTCCGAAGAGGAAGCCGGAAAAAGACTCGCTCAGGTATAAACAAAAACTAAGATAGCGAATGCGAATGCTCGGTTATGATCTTTTGTGCATTAACACAATTTCATTGCTTCTAATGTAGGTCGTGAGCGATCCTAGCTTGACGAAATCTGGTGTTTACTGGAGCTGGAACAAGGATTCGGCTTCATTCGAGAACCAGTTATCTCAAGAAGCTAGTGATCAAGATAAAGCACGCAAAATATGGGAGCTTAGTGAGAAACTCGTTGGCTTGGCCTAAATTTAGAGCCTTGAATGCTTTGCGGCAGAACTTTGATAATGGCTTAAGGGTCTTATCTGATCCCATTGATGAGTGTAGATGACTTTGTGAGTTGCAGTTTGTCAATAAAAAATTTACTCACCCCAATTTGCAAGAATCTCAAGTTTCTCTTCCATTATCAAATATGAAAATGAGAAAACATAACCAAAATATCGATTAATTTATGATGTTATAGGGCTAGAAATATGTTAAAAGTACAACATCAGCCTAACATTAAATTTAACCCTTCTTACATCTGTTGTCAATTTCGCCTTTATTATTATTTAGCTAGTTTTGTCCTTTTAACTTTTTAAAATTAATTAAATTTGACCATCGACCTTTTGAAAAGAGTCGAAATGATGTTTTCTAATAAAAATATTGACTAAAATGTTAATTTTAAATATTGACTAAAATGTTAAATTTTTAAACACAACAACTCGTATGACAATCCACCTATATGAATTTCAAGTTTTGACTTTTAATTTATTTGACAAATAGTAATATGTCAGTATAAAATGCATATAAATAGTCACGTATGTTGTCATGTCAATTTAATTAATAAATTAATATTTTTACTAAAGAAAAACTATTTTACATTTTTAAAATAATTAATGACCAAAATTAATTAAAAAAGAATAATAGTTAAATTAACAGAAAATGTAAATGTCAATTGCTAAATTTATTATTACAAAATTCAACCCAAAAACACCAATTTAATGAAGGGCATTTTAAGCCCAATTTGCTCTCTCAAGATAATACTTTGCAACTTGTGCAACAGCTGCTAAGCATTGAATATTAGGCTTTGGATCCTTAGCTTGAAATTCTTTCTTGACAGCATATGAAATATCAGATTTTATGATGCTTTTGCTCGGGGATTTTTCTATTATATCGAACCGAACCAGTTGAATCGAGCAACCAATCTCAAGGCATCCACCTTCTAAAGTTTGTGCCACTTTCACCCTCTTTTGGTCATCAATCACATTGAATATCTCAGTATAACTTGAATTCCCTGATTCATATTGAAACAATCCATCATCAAGTTCATTAAAATGCATGGATTTTGATAAAAGAAAAACCTGGTTTAAGTACCTGGAACAAAAGTGAGTTTAAGAACAGTTCCAACCCCACCATCACCTTTCAAAACTTGAATCCGTTGAATAACATGTTTAAGCTGTTGAGCAGCGAGTTTTGAGATCCCAAGGTGCCTATAAAGTTCCCAAGTCAGATTTGCAGGCACGTTCACTTCAACCTCATTGGTAAGATGCTTTAATTCCTCACAATTAACTCTAATGTAGCAACCGATGAGAAGAACAAAGAAAACAAAAGAAATTTGCTTCAACATTTTTCTTTTTTGTTTTTAAACCTTTGGAATGATTCTATGATTTCTGTATTTCTACAATTTGCAGTGTTTAAATATAGAGATATGAAATGAGTTATGTATATTCTAATAAATGATCGAGATAACGTTAAAATTCATAAATGCTAGATTAGTTTGCAATTTATTGCTACATTTTCCATTTAAATACATGAAAATTTTGAGGAGGGGATTAATGAGCAAATTTGTTGAAATATTTTATTGTAATTGATATTTATCATTTATTAGATAATCTGAGGCGATATAAGCTATACAGATTAATTTTGCAAAGTGTCGTATTCCACATTAGTTAGAAAAATTTAATATTTAATGACTAAAGTTGCACATTGACCTGTTCATTTATTTAGAACAAAGAAGATAACAAAGACTTAAGGGACTTAAGGAGAAAATTAACTATAAAGACTTTATTACATGTCATATTAAAAATAGTGTCCAGAAATTTATAATTTTTTTAAATTTAATAAAGGAATTTTCTAATAATTGTTTCAAGAAAATTTTTAACAATTTACTTTATCAAAAAATTGACATAACTGAGGGTTTCCATTTCTCAATAAAAGCACCATTTGCATGTACAACAGTTGGCTCTTTTCTAGTGGATAAAACGGATGGTGGCTGCCCCTAATTCATGAGTAAAACCAGAACCAAAGAAAAAACACAACAGAGCAGCATAAACCAAAACAAAAACAGAAAAATCAAATGAAAATGAAACGATTCTATTGCCTAACCAGTAGCCTCCATCTCCATGAAAACCATTCATCAGTTATCAAAACAAATTAGTCCATCGTTCTGCTTCCTTCAGATTGTTCCTATTAAAGAAACGATGAACCCTTGTAACTCTCGAGCTTCGATGTCCCCATAATAACCCCTTATCCAACACAATTAGTTTAAGCACAGTAAGCTCTTCTATCCCCTTCAGCTTCTTCCTCTACCCTCACCCACGCCTCTTCAATCCAATAGGTGGGCAACGACAACTCCCTAACTTCTTTCTCCATCGCATGTGCCGCCCGATTCGCCGATCTAGGTGCAAATCTAAAAGTAAATTCCACAAACCTCCTTGATCTCTTTTATTAAAGGTACAATCTGTTGAGAAGTTAATGTAGTTAGTAGTTAGCAAAATTAGGCAGTTACAAGATTAGTTAGTTAGTTAAACAAATAGTCTATAAATGTAAACATACTCTGTGTATTAAACAAGTAAGTGAGAATTTTTTTTCAACATGGTATCAGATGCTATGGTAGTCGTTTTTTCTGATAATTCTTTGCTGTTTTTTTCTTAAGCTAGTTATTGGGCTGGTATCTGTAGCCCAAGTTCGATAGTTCTAGCAGTTTTTGGTTTGTTCTCTAGGGCACTTTTCATTTGTGTCTTCGACGTTTTTTGGATTACTGGTTATCTTTGTTTTCTTTTTGGGTTCTTTCAGTAACAAAGAAGATGAGTCTCTCTGATTCTGTTCTTGATTTCAATCACCCGTGTTATCTTCATCCATCAGATACTCCGGGTACATTGCTCGTCGCTCATCAGTTGACAGGTGTTGAGAATTACACTGTTTGGAGTCGGACGATGAGAATTGCGTTATTGGAAAAAAACAAGTTGGGATTTGTGGATGGCACCTGTTCTAAAACCATGGTACCGGAGGATATGGGTCATCAGTGGGAGCGCTGCAATGCGATTGTCCTTTCTTGGATTCTAAATACTGTTAGTAAAGAACTCTCGGCGGGGATTGTTTTTGCGTCCAGTGCGGCAGCAGTTTGGAACGATCTTAGTGAACGATTTCACAAAATTGACGGTTCAAGAATTTATTTCTTGCATCGTGAAATTACTACCTATTCTCAAGGTACGGTCTCAATCTCTGCCTATTTTACCAGATTGAAGTTACTTTGGGACGAATATGATACCCTTGTACCACCGGTTTCTTGTGATTGTGGTCAGTCTCGACAGAATGATGTTCATGTTGGACAGCAGCATTTATTCCAGTTTCTTATGGGATTGAATGAGTCATATAGTGCTGTGCGTAGTCAGATTTTATTGATGAGTCCTTTACCGTCTGTTAATCATGCGTACTCGATGATTATGCAAGAAGAGTCGCAGAGAAAGCATAGTTCTAGTAATGTTGGGGATGACTTGGTTCCTTTTTCTTCAGTTCAGATGGTACAGAAAAAACGATTTAATGGTATTTGTGACCACTGCAAAGTTAAGGGACATAAAAGAGAGACTTGTTATAAACTCATCGGTTATCCTACAGATTTTAAGTTTACAAAGAGGAAAATGAATGTTTCTTCTTCTTCGGCAGTGAATAATGTTTCTACCCCTGACTCTGCTTGTAGTAGTGAAGTACTGGACTCTAGTGGGTCATGTCCGCCAGCACCTATGTTTACACAAGATCAATGTAACCAGATCATGCGTTTGTTGAATAAAGACCCTGTTGTCGTTGAAGCTGCTACCAGTATAGCAGGTATGGTGGATCTTGGTAACAAATGGATCATTGACACTGGGGCCACTGACCATATACTGTCGGATCTTCATTTCTTGGAATCTACTATTGCATGTCCATTAGGGTCACCAAGTGTTAGGCTTCCAAATGGGTCTTTAGTCTCCGTTACTCATACTGGCACTTGCACAATTTTACCTAACCTTTCATTGACAAAAGTTCTTTATGTTCCGAATTTTCGTTACAATTTACTTTCTGTTTCCAAACTTACCACCGATCTTCATTGTATGGTTTCTTTTTATCCTCATTTTTGCTTTATACAGGATCTCTCCAGTGGAAGGATGAGGGGGATTGGTAAAGCACGAGGTGGTCTTTATATCCTGGATCCGTCTCAACAGACTATGGTTTTACCTCCTTCTTTTGTTGCAATGGCTTCTACAGATTCATCCATTCTTTGGCACCATAGACTTGGTCATGCGTCGGTTTCGAGACTGAACAAGGTTCCTATTTTTTCTTGTACAAAATCTGCTGTTGATAGTATTCATAAGTGTCCTGTTTGTCCACTAGCTAAACAAACCAGACTTCCATTTCCTATTCATAAGTCTCGTGCTAATACTACTTTTTCTCTTGTGCACATTGATTTGTGGGGACCTTATCGAGTTTCTACTCATAGTGGTCATAGGTTTTTTTTAACGATTGTTGATGATTACACACGAATGACTTGGGTTTATTTGTTGCGCTCTAAGAGTGATGCTCTTATTTGTCTCAAACAATTTTTGTGTTGGTTAAAAATCAATTTTCTACTATAATCAAAACTGTTCGTAGTGATAATGGGTATGAATTCTTTAAAAATGAATGTACTGAATTTTTAAATATGTTTGGAATTGTTCATCAAAGTTCATGTGTTTATACTCCTCAACAAAATGGAGTTGCTGAATGAAAGCACAGACATTTACTAGAAGTCGCCCGATCCTTAAAATTTCAGTCTCACGTGCCTAGCAAATTTTGGGGTGAGTGCGTTTTAACTGCCTGTTTTTTGATTAATCGTCTTCCTACGTCTATTTTAAGCTGGAAATGTCCTTTTGAGCTATTGTATCATAAGTCACCTGATTTTTCTCGATTAAAGGTCTTTGGTTGTCTAGCTTATGCTACTAATCCTAGCTACCATGATAAATTTTCTCATAAGGCTATTCCATCTGTATTCATAGGTTACTCTCTTGTACAAAAGGATACTTGCTGTTTAGTCTTGAAACCAAAACCTTTTTTGTTAACCGAGATGTTGTTTTTCATGAAACCATATTTCCTTTTAAGATTCCCACCAAACCGGTTTTGCTTTTTCCTGATGTTGATCCTTCTATTTTTCTACAACTTGAACCTTCCTCTTCCTTGTTTATTCCATCTTCTTCATCTTGTGTACCCGAGCCATCTTTTAACCCTTCTATGCCTACTGCTGTTCCTTTACGACGTACTACGAGGTCTGTTAAGCAGCCTCCTTGGATGAAAGACTACGTCTGCTCTAACCAATCGTCCACTTCTTGTGCCACAGGTTTGTTTCCTATAGCTGCTGTTTATTCTTCTTCTCATTTGCCTATTCATACTCAATTGTTTGCTGCTCATGTTTCTTCTTTACTTGAACCCCGTACTTATGATGAGGCCCTTTTGGATCCTCGGTGGGTTGATGCCATGCAACAAGAGATTCAAGCTTTGGAGGCTAATGGTACATGGGAGATTGTTCCTTTACCGCCTGGCGTTGTTCCCATTGGCTGCAAGTGGGTTTACAAAATTAAATATGCTTCTGATGGTTCGGTGGAACGCTTTAAAGCACGGCTTGTTGGTAAGGGTTATAATCAAAAGGCTGGTATTGACTTTCATGACACTTTTTCTCCGGTCGTTAAACATGTCACGGTTCGGACGGTGATAAGCATGGCAGCCATTCATAACTGGCCTCTTTTTTAGATGGACGTATACAATGCGTTCCTTCAAGGAGACCTATTCGAAGAAGTTTATATAGAAATTCCAGTTGGTTTTCGCAGCCAGGGGGAGTCTCATGTATGTCGTCTGCGTAAATCGTTGTATGGTCTGAAGCAAGCGTCCAGGCAGTGGAACTCGAAGCTTATAGAGGCTTTAATACGAGGAGGATATGTACAAAGTAAATACGACTATTCCTTGTTCACAAAGAGGGATGGAGGTAACATGGTTGTTCTACTCATATATGTGGATGATTTATTAATTACAGGTAGCAGTGCTAGCATGATAGATGAATTGAAGCAGTTTCTGCATTTGAATTTTAAGATGAAAGACTTGGGTGTATTGAAGTTTTTTCTTGGAATTGAAATAATGAGATCAAATAAAGGGATTATATTGAATCAAAGGAAATATGCTTTGGAGTTGATAGCTGATTTGGGATTAGGAGAAGCGAAGTCAGTATGTACACCGCTGGAACATAATTTGAAACTCACATCAATTGAGTATGATGAGTCGGTACAAACAAAGGTGGATGGAGATGATTTAGTCACGGATGTTAAAATGTATCAAAGGTTATTGGGAAGATTGATATATTTGACAAATACACGACCAGACATAACGTTTGCGGTTCAACATTTGAGTCAGTTCATGCACAGACCAAAAAAATCGCATTTAGAAGCTGCTTTTCGGGTGGTACGATACATAAGGAAAAATCCTGGTCAAGGTATTCTATTATCTGTAGCAAGCAAGACACAGTTGATTGCTTTTTGTGACTCTGATTGGGCTTCATGCCCCATGTCTAGGAGATCGGTGACTGGTTTCTGTATAAAAATTAGAGAATCCCTTATTTCGTGGAAGTCAAAGAAACAGACCACAGTTTCCCGATCATCGGCAGAAGCGGAGTATAGAAGTATGGCAGTGGTTGTAGCAGAGGTTGTATGGTTGAACGGTTTATTGAAAGAAGTTAGTCCCAATCAATTTGATAAATCATTGGTTCTTTCAGATAGTAAAGCAGCGTTGCAAATTGCTGCTAATCCCGTTTTTCATGAGCGGACAAAGCATATAGAGATTGACTGCCATTTTGTAAGAGATAAAATCAAGGATGGAACGATTCAGATGCAGCACATTGGAACAACCGAGCAACTTGCTGATTTGATGACAAAGGCCTTGAGCATCAAACAACATGAGTTTTTAGTATCCAAGTTAGGGGTTAAAGATATATATCAACCCTCAACTTGAGGGGGAGTGTTGAGAAGTTAATGTAGTTAGTAGTTAGCAAAATTAGGCAGTTACAAGATTAGTTAGTTAGTTAAACAAATAGTCTATAAATGTAAACATACTCTGTGTATTAAACAAGTAAGTGAGAATTTTTTTTCAACACAATCTCTGAACACGTGGCTCACTGACTCCTCCACCAAACGACAAGAAGGGTAGCAGTTAGACACCACCAACTTCCTCTTTTGTAAATTGTCAAATGTAGGGATATACTTGTTAGCTATTTTCCATATTGTAATTTTAATTTTGCTTGCAATGCTGAGATTCCATATTTTCTTGTAAAAATTTTGTAACAACATATCACGTTGTACCCCCTCCCCAACTGCCATCCCCGAGCCCTCTGCTATTAACTATTTGTATCCGTTTTTAACAGAGTTTACTCCTGTGTTATCACTCTTCCACACTAGCTCATCCCTCTAGTCGACCTCAGCGACTGGGATGCTCAAAATTCTGCTCACTTGTTCGTCATCAAACATATTACTCACAACTTCCACTTTCCAAGTAGCGACCTCAGCATCTATAAGATCAGCCACCATTGAGTAATTTATGTCTATATTCTTAACTGTTACTCTACCTTTTTCAGGTCCTGGAAACCAAGCATCATTCCAAATGTTAATCCTCCTGTCGTTGCCAACTCTCTACCCCATTCCTTGCTCTAATAACCCTCGAGCACTCCAAATACTCCTACAGATATAAGAAGGGTGGGATTCTAACTCAGCACTCATAAACTCTCCATTTGGATAGTACTTAGCTTGCATAATTTGTGCAAACAAACAGTCTGTATTTGCAATCAATATCCACCTCTATTTTTCTAAAAGGGTTATATTAAACTTTGCTAGATCCCTAAAGCCCTGCTTGCAATTTCGACTTACGCATCGATTTCAGTTGACACCAATGAATACCTTCTTTGATTTAGAGTGTCTCCATCGAAATTTACTAATAATGCTTTCCAACTCATGACATAAAATAACTGGTAAAAGGAAACATTGCATCGTATTAATTGGAAATGATTGTAAGATTGATTTAATAAAATATACTCGGTTCGATCACCTAACTCAAGCTATAAGATATTATAATTATTAAATATCAATATTATTCAATAGTTTGACATAAATAATCAACCATTCCATATTACATTATAAATACAATTATTCATTGATATTTAATTGAAACTAAACTTTAATCGAGCTTACGGAGCTATTAAAATAACTCAGAAATAAATCAAGACTTATATGAAACTTTTATAAGAAGATAGGTAAAAAGTGTAAATAGGGGTCACACGGTCGTGTGGTCTAACCACGTGACAAGAATGAGATCATGTGGTCCTATGACTTGGTAGTGTTGCCTAACCGTGTAACAAATTGATGTTGTGTAATTTTGGGTCGTACTATTGTGTCATCAAGTTGTATAACAAATTGATGCCCTATGAACCAACCTGCACCTAAATTCGATAGGTTATTTGGTCATGCCCTGCAACTGTGTATGACACACGACTGTGTGTTAGGTTGTGTCACAGATGTGTGTGTCGAAAATGTCTTCTAAATTAAGCAATCTCACCCTAGTTCACTTATGCTACAAGCCATGCAATACACCAACTATTTAATCTATTCAAATGCATAAAAAACTTGATTAAATACATCATATAACATATAACCTAAGTGCTTAACCAATTTGCCATTATTAACACCACAATTCATACATAAACTATTAACCATTCAAGCATAAACAACTTAACATTTCATGCTCATTCAACCATAAAATATACTTCATTTTTTCATAATATTCATCAACCAAAATTCACCAACTAACCAAAACATAAGAAACATTTCATAACTAAAGTAACATAATAGAGACCAAATAGACTATTACCAACTTAAACCACTAAAATAACCAAGTAATCTTTACATCTTACATCCAAATACATAATTCATATCCCAAATGGCACAAAACATAACAAAAAAATACTCTTAAACATATATGACACAACCCTATTTACATGCAACTTATAACTGAGTCAAAATAAATAAATAGCTACCAAAAGAGTTTATAAATAATGTGATTTCCAGAAACGATCCAATTGACAACTCGAATCCAACAACCTACAAGAAAGAAAAATGAAACGAGGTAAGCTTACTTAAAACTTAGTAAGTTTGTAGAAATTAAAAAACACATATCTTTCATTTTAAGCATACTATTTGAATTTAACATATAATTAGAATTCCATGCCTTGTTTCACATTTCCTAACGTACAAAATGGTTAGACATGTACATATAACATAGTAAGATCCTAAAATACATGTTTCACATGTCAATTCACAACCAATAAGTACATAATCGTCATGCCATGAATTCCATTTCTAAACATTTCATTGACTGTTTTGCCCAGAGAACTATAGTAACTTAATTTTGGATATGCGGGGAAATAATATTGACACAAGCTGACCATTACGCGGTGTTGCTCACACAAGCTAATAAGAATATGCAACAAATGCTAGATTCCAGTCACCGGTGTGGTATCCACCACCAGTACTTGGAACTTGGAAATATATCACTGACATTGAGTGCTTGGAAACTGTAACACCGGTACATAGTTCCTAATATTATAATCACCGGCACCTAGTGCTTGAAACACCCCAATGATATGTCATTTGTATCCTAATCATTCAATAAGCTCACACGGGCTTTAACTTGTATTCCATAATCTTTCATGTTTAAAACATTATACCATAACCAATTTGATCACATACATTCCATAGAATAACATGATTCAACTCAAACACGTACAATTACCATACGTTACAATTCAAAAATTTATTTCCACTTTCAAACTTACCTCAATTAACCATGCTTACTATACATGTAATAGCTCGATTTTTAGTGATGTTTGAAATAGTGGTTCGAGACCACCAAAGCTGGTAAATGAGCTCATAAATTTTATTATTTAATATTTACAAGCCAAATGAGATTTTTAAAAGATTTTTGAATTAGTAAGTTTGTGGTTACAAGGATGTATTAGATTAATTGATTTAGAAAAAGAGGTATCGAGACCTCAGTGTTATAAACCGAGTTGTAAATATTTTTATAAATATTTACGGAGTGTCAATAAGGTAGTATTAAAGTTTTATTAGGAAATTTTAATGTTTTGGTAGTCAATTAATTAAAAAGGAGTAAATTGAAAAAGGGACAAAACTTGCTAAAGTGATTAAATAGTCTAAATAGTAAATAAAGGAAGACTAAAAGGGCAAATAGACCCATATGAATGGCTGAGGTGGCATAACATGAAAAAAATCAAGGATTTTATGTGAAATAAGGGAAAAATTGTAAAATTTGCCAAATTAAAGAGAAATAAATGGGAAATTGAAAATTCTAGACAAATTCATCATCATTTTCAGCTCAAATACAACCATTGAAGAGGGTTTAATCTAGATTTTCATATTTTAGCTTCATGTAAGTTTAATTCTTGCTTTTTCCTTGAAATTTTTATGTTTTTGGACTTTTACAACTAAGGTCCAACTTACTATTTCATTAGTTTTTGATTTTTTTGAAAGTTTTGGAAGATACCATTAATAATTTCATATGATTTTAGTTATTAGATGATGAAATTGAGATGTTGATGGGTATTTAAAGGTATTTTATTAAGGAATTTTGGATGAAATCATGTTTTAGGGATTAATTAGTAAAGTTGTTAAATTTATGTGAAATTTTGAAATTTCATGGAATTTATGGGTAGGTATTGATATATGTGAAAGTATTTAGGCTTGGAATAAGGAATAAATTACATGAATTTCATTTTCCGAGTCTAGAGACGAAATTGTCATTTAGTAAAAGTATAGAGGCAAAATAGTAATTTTTCCTAAGATGTGGCTTGGATAGAATTGAATGTAAATTGTATTAAATTGATTTTAAATTTACTCATATAGATCTGGATAGATCAAATACGGAGCTAGATCGAGGTAAAGAAAAGTGACGGATTAGTAGACATCAATTCACGAACACTTGTCGAGGTAAGTTCATGTAACTAAATTGTGTATATTTATATGCTTAAATTTGAATGTTGAATATGCAAATTGTATAAATGTCATGTATGTGTATATAATTTACCTCATATCCAATAATTCCTAATAAATGAATAAGTCATGATAAAATGAATGAAACTCGATTGGATACAGGGTTCTGTTTCCCGAAATGGTAATGTTCCTGCATATGTTGCGGATGTACCGTAGCTCAAAAGAGCTTCCTGTTACAAGCCCTCTCAAGCTTCCCATTATAGTGTTCTTGCGACCTTCTCGTTAAATACTATTCTGAGCATCCTGACTGGTTGTGTTCTGCATTTGTAGACACACCCACGCTCTTATGGGTGTTCTGTTTATAAGTTCTTTGTGAACCTCCTGTTAAAGTGCTCTTCGGAGCTTCCCGTTAGTGTTCGCTTGAGCTTCCCGTTATATGACTATTCAGTGCTCTCTGTTAAAGTGCTCTTCGGAGCTTCCTGTTAAGTGCTATTCGGAGCTACCTGATATAGGCTCTTTGTGAGCTTTCTATTATTAAGCTTGAATAAGCTTCTCGTTACATGGCTCAATGAGCTTTCCATTATAGAGCTTGAGAGAGAGCTTTCTATTTCAGTGCTCTAATGAGTACTCCCGAACATGAATTGACGAATTTCTAATTTGTACACTTTATGTATACTACCCTCGTATCCATCGAGATTTCAAATGATTCAATAGGTGAAATTCTGACATGAAGACAAGTGAAAATAAAAATGAAACCAATATCTGAAAAAGACATGAAATGCATGGATTTTGGTACTTGATGAACTCATCTTTAGTATTGATATTTACATGAAATGGTTAACTAACATATTTGATGAGATTATGTGCTTAAGCTATGGCCAAGTTGTTTGGAATGCATGAGTATGTTTACTTAGTGTAAAAATGAATGGTAAGTTTACTTCCCGTTATACAAACTTACTAAGCACTAAGTGCTTACTTTGTTTCATTTTCTTTTTTTATAGTACTCGAAAGCTTGTTGGGTTGGAAGCTTGGCGGAGATCACTCACACTATCCATCGGCTCACTTCAATATATTTATGACATTATTTTTGGATATAATGGCATGTATAGGTTTAGTTAGCCAAAGTTGGCATACAAATATTTTGGTTGTAAATAGCCATTAGAATGTATAGGTTTAGTTAATTTCATGTTTGGGATAAATGCTTAATTTGGTTTATGAATATTAGTATGATATTAAGTAAATGTGGTCAAATAGATAAATTCACAAACATGGATTATGAAGTGATATGGTAAGTATGATACTTGAGTTTTGCATGTTTTTAAATTTTTTGGATTGACCTTTGGACGTGTTAAAATGTTTGTGTAGGTGAATGATCAAATAAGTGAGAAATAAGGCTTAGAAATGGCCTTATTTTGTCCACACGGATAGAGACACGGGCGTGTATCTCAGCCGTGTGTGACACACGGCTAGCACATGGGCATGTGTTCTAGCTGTGTGTCCCTTGCATCTTAAAATTTTAAAACAGAGTACTTGAAATTGATCACACGGCCTGGCACACGGGCGTGTAACTTGGACGTGTGACCCCTGCACATAATTAAGTTACAAGTCAGAGAGTTACACGGGTTAGGGACACGGGCGTGTGCCCTACCTCATATGCCACACGATCTGAGACATGGGCATGTCACTTCACACGGCCTGACCACACAGGCGTGTGGGCCTTGAACCTAAGAAAAATTTTGAAATTTTTTGAAAAATTCTCTGAGTTCCATATTCAATCTCGACTCATTTCTAATATATGATTTGGGCCTCGAGGGCCCATAGAAGGGACGATATGGTTAAATAATAATAAATTTTCGATACGATTGTTAAATAATACGAAATATCTGAATATGATCTGTAAATTCTGGTAATGCTCCTAAATCTTGTTCCGGCGACAGATACGGGTTTGGGGTGTTACAATACACACATACATATACACATATATGATTAGAATTCAAGCCATAAATAAGCTTAAAAAATCTAATACGAACTTACCTAAATAAAGTAGCTACCAACACCACAATGAGGACTACTCGATAACTTTTCCTTTCCCGCGGTTATCGACCAGTTGATCCGTTTCTTGATCTATATATAATAATTTGGCTCAATTAACCAGTTCAATACCTTAAAATATTTAAATTCATATATTTGACCCTTTAATGATATTTTACATTTTTACCCTAATCTTTTACCTCTTATTTAATTTAGTCCTTAAAATCGAAAGTTACACAGTTGTCACAATTAAACCAAAATCAAGCTAGTCAAATTCTCTCCTATATATTTATAGCCTATAATTATTGAAATTTCACAAGAATCTCATGTTAAATTTGTTATTTTATTATTTTAGTCCCTAAACTTAAAACTAACCAATTTCATTTTACAAAATAGTCCTATTTAACAACCAAACTTATTAATCTATCATTTAACTTCAAGAATTATCAAAAATCATAAATGGTAACTTTCAAAACCTTTAACAATTTTGCAAAATAGTTCTCAGGTTAGCTAGATTAAGCAATAACAATATTAAAAACATAAAAATAATGAAAAAATGGGTTGAAATATACTTACATGCAAGAGATGTTTCACTTGGCAGAAATCTCCATGGTTGGCTATGGTGGTTTTGGTTGAAGGATAAAAATGGGGAAGATGATGACTAAGTTTTCTTTTTGTTTTTCTATTGTTTTAATTATTATAACCTTTAACTTAACATAAAAAATTACATTAAACATATCCACCACCGTCCCACCTTAATAAAAATGACATATTTACCAAATAAATCTTTAAACAAACTTAAATCATGCATTTTAGCTAATAATAATTAATAGTGATTAAGTAAGATTATTATATATTTCTTGGATGTTTCTCAAAACTAAAGTAATAGTATTATCAAGTTGACTTTTATGCCCTTGAAGAACATCTTGAACTGATATTATAGAAGTTTATAAAATTGACCTTGATGCCATTTTTTTAGTCAAAAGAATACAAAATATACCATAATTTTTATTTTTCAAATTCAATTCAAAATTTAATTACACTTTTTTCTTTCAAAACCCAAATTGTAAAACTAAATTATACTCAAAATTTTATCTTTTCTTATAAGGTAAAAGCTATGTCAAGCATCAGAAGAGGTAAAAAATAAAGAACAAATAATTTTACTTAATGTTTTTTTTTCTATATTTTTAAAGAATAGGTATTGGATATTTCGATAAATATAATAGAAATATGGAGGGTTTAAAAACAATTATCCTTCATTTTCTCTCACTTTATTTAATTTTGAAATTTTTATCTACTTTTATTTAATTTTAAATTTATAATGTTCTAAAATTTTAAAATAATTTCAATTTTTTACCATTTTGTATATTATCAAGATCAAATTAACTGAAAATATAAAAATTGAGGACTAAAATTGTTATTATACCAAATAAAATTATTATTATATCAAAGGTTTTGTTATTAGACTGTACCGAAAATGCCAACTATAGTGGCAGACAGAAAAGGGAAAGTAGAAAAAAGATGGGATTCCTTACTAATAATGCTGCCTTTGTGGAACCCAAAACAGAAGTTAGTGCCTCATAATTTTCTTCTTCATTGTTTTTATCTTCTCTTGATCTCCAAGGTCTATCACAAAATTTCAAGCATCCAGTCAAGATAATTTTCTTTGATTTGCTTAGTTCATGACATCCTTTTCTTTGCTTATTTCATGACTATGCAATGATTGTTTTTGATTCTGTTACTGTTATAGCAGCTAGCTTTGTAAGATAGTCAAGGAAGTGAACTTCACTGCTTCGTTTTCAGTTCTAACCTCAAGACCTCAAGATAGTCAGGTAATAAGGCAATGATTTCCTCTAGTGATTATCAACAGTTTTAGATTTTAAGGTAGGATGATCAGCAGACATAATCTACTATAGATAGAAATTAATACCCAGAAGCAATATAAAGTTGAAATCTCAAACTGTTGAACATTTTAGCTCTTAATATTCTGTAATGAACTCTTGCACACTTGAATCTAGCATGTTATATAGTTTGAGAGGTTAATTCTGGATATACAATGGTGACCAGAATTTCATCATGTTTCTGTCTGCCACCCATCCATAGCTCCATCTAATAAACGCCATGGCTTGAAACGTGCATTCATGCTTACACTGACATATCAATAGTTCATAAAAAATCCAATACATTCATAGATTTTCATTATCTGCTACTGTTATATATGATTGCGTTGCAGGGACATAGCAATGGAGTACGTAGAGCCTGTTGTTTTGCATTGCAAATTGTCTCGAAACTCCTGTTTGTAAATACTTGAAATATCACAGAAAGCTGAATGATTATGTGAGAAACTTCAAGAGGGCCGGAGATGAATTGAATTGCAAAATGGAAGATATAGAGCTGCAATTGAAAGCTGCAATTGAAAATTGGTTGAAAGATGTGAAAGAGATGATTAGGGAAGCACAAGTTGTTGAAAACAAAGTTAGTAATGGGAGATATCACTGTCGTGCTTGCAACGGGAAGCTGGTTGATGAAAAGGCTATTGAGAAATGAAGGAATTTCTTGATAAAGCTCCTAATGCCTCTGAAGCTCTTGCCATGGATGGTCCAAGTGGTGAGTTGCCACTGCCAACATCAGAACTAGTTGGAGAGGAAGCTGTCAGAAAAGAGATTTGGGAATGTTTGATGCAGGAGGAGGTAAGCAAGATTGAGGTTTGGGGAATGGGCGGTGTAGGTAAAACCATTATAATGAAGCGCATCCACAATGATCTTTTGAAACAACAAAGATTTGAAAGGGTAATCTGGGTTACCATATCAAAGGAGTTCAATGTAATGAAGATACAAGATAATATTGCAAGTGCGTTGGAGTCAAAGGAATGTTTAGACAAAGAAGAAGAGCTCAGACGAGCAGCAATCTTGTCAGAAATACTGAAGAAAGCAGGAAAGCATGTTCTAATCCGAGTGGCGGCAATGGCTGCAAGTTGGTGTTGACAACCCGTTCCGAGCATATCTGTAAGTATATGGGATGTAAGGTGATAAAAGTGAAGACTCTTTCAGAAGAAGAGGCATTGATACTGTTCTTGAATAAAGTTAGACCTAACATAGTTCAAAGTCCAACTATAATGCCAACTTTGAAGCTTGTTGTCAAGGAATGTGCGAGTCTACCTCTTACAATTGTTGTGGTAGCTGGTACCATTAAAGGAGAAGATAACCCTCATATTTGGAAAAATGCACTCAAGGAATTGAAAGAGAGAATACGGAAAGTGGAAGGAGTGGAAGCTGAGGTAATCGAGCGCTTGAAATTTAGTTTCGATCACTTGAAAGATGGGAAAGTAAGAGATTGCTTCTTGTATTGTGCATTATATCCTGAAGATTTTGAAATTGATAAGGCTTTACTAATCGAGTGCCATGTCTTTCAATGCTTCAAGAATTGAAGAAGTTGGATCTTTTTCGGACTGAAATTGAGGAAGTCCCCGAAGGCATGGATATGATGATAAATCTAAGATATCTTGATCCTAAAGTGTCCGCTCTGAAGGAGATACCTGTAGACTTTTACCAAAACTCGTTCACCTTCAGCACTTGAGTTTTGATGTGAAGAATAAAATAGTAAGTCTAAAAGCAGAGGAGATGGAACCATTGAAGAAGTTGGAATGCTTTAAAGGACATTTCGAAGACATTAATGAATTCAATAAGTTCATCTCCTCAATGCAGCAAAGTAAGAAAGATCTCATCAAGTGCCATTTATAGGTGGGCTCATATAATTTGCATTCTAGAGGAGATAGAAGAGTATCAATTGGAGAAGTCGACATTTGTGGAGGTGAGTTAATTATGCTCCCAATTGATATTCAAGAGTTGCATATTGTAGAGTGCCACTATTTGAGAAGCTTTGTCGATGATGATAATTCTTCCTTCAAAAATGCGATTGACTTGAGGATTTGTAGGATTCGGTTTTGTGAAGGGATAGAGTTTGTTGTTTCCTTGTCCTCTTTTGCCTCTCCTTCCTCTCATCCATTTCAGAGCCTGGAGGTGTTGGATCTTCAATTTCTGCCAAAGCTGAGTGTCCTTATTATCAAATATGAAGGAATTTGTTTAGCAACAACATCAACATTGGCTCCATCTGCCACCTTTTCCCATTTTAAGAAAATTTCTATACGGAGATGCTCAAGTATGAAGACGTTGCTTCCACATTGGTTGCTTCCGTACCTCCAAAACCTAGAAGAAATATCAGTGTTATATTGTGATGAGCTAGTAGAAATAGTGGGAGCAGCAACATCAGAAGTTGAAGAAAAAGGCAGTGATGCATTAATCAAATTCCATCTTCCCAAATTAAGAGAATTGAGACTATACCGTTTGTTAGAATTGAAGAGCAATTACAGCAGAAGTGGAGTGATGGTTTGTGATTCTCCCCAGCTTATCTATGTTAAAAACTGTGATATCCTCCATTTGTTCCCCATGTTGACAATGGGCAACAATATACATATGCTCCACCTTCTCAAACACAGAATGGTGGGAATCGTTGGAGTGGGATGACCATCCAAACGTTAAAAATGTTCAACCCCTTTGGAAGCATGAAAGGTATCAACCATTTATCGTTTTGTTTATTTGTTTTATTTTATAAATCCAATTTCTCCATTTTAATGCAATTTGATGTATTTTTTTTGTTTAAGATTATATTAAAGTGTTGCCCCCTTCATTGCTGCCAAAGAAGTTGAATACATTATCAAGGTGGAGGAAATTGCAAAAGAAAGGATAAAAAAGGTGGGAATAATGTCAATAAAACCAATGATGGAGCTTGGAAAGCAGCAAAGATATTTCCAAAGTCATAAGACACAGTGATGGATGAGGTTAAGAGCATTGAGGAATTGAGAGCCAAAGCTAGAGGGTATCATAAGGCACCTTCAACAATTTATGCTTAAAATCAATCAATTAATTAACTAACGTCGCTGTTTCAAGAGTTAATTTCTCTTCTGCACTCAAATTGGTTGCTCCTCATTTTATAAATCAAATTTGTTTTAATCATTCATGCTATTTGCTTTAATCATTCATGCACTCAAATCGGAGGCAACATGAAATGTTCCATTAATGTAAATCATAAGACTGCTATTTGCTTTAATCATTCATGCTACAATTATTTTTTATCCATTTCTCTACCTCTAATTCTGATAGGTATGATTATAAATATTATATTTTATAATGATAGCAGAGAACAGTAATGCCAACAATAATGTCAAGAAATCTACTAATAAGAAGTCAATAGATGGGATTTACTTTGTCTTTGTGGAACTGAAAACTAAAGTTCCACCCAAACACCATAAAAAATCACTAATAATAGCCAAAAAGAAAAATTATTTGAGAATTACATACAAAATTAATAAATTTATATGAATATACTAACCCTAAACTTATAATCATAACACAAGAAGTTTACTTATTATATAATATTCAAAGAGTAGCAAAATAAATTGAAAACATTTGATATGATCTAATTCAACTATAATAAAAAGATGATATATTTTAGAATGGTGATTTGAAAGACAACTAACAAGTCCTACTATATTGTCCTTTATAAATAATTTGCCACTAAAGATCCATCAAAAATGACTCATAGATGTTGCCCAAAGATATGATAAAAAAGTTACATATTTTCATACAAAATAAGTTGGTAGCTAAAGGATGCAAATTTGACTTTGTTAAATTCTCTAACATTAAACAGATAAGATATGTTCAAAACAAGTTCAAACAAGACAACATGAACATGGTGATTCCAAAATCCAAAAGACACTAGACTCCTATTTTTATATGATAGAGAAAACATGACACACAAATCTACAATCATGGAATGTATTAGGTGTATTGAAGATAATTTAGTGTTAGAATCAATGCAATTTATTGTTGTTTTTTTTAAATTGTAAAATTGTGCATAATCTGGAAAAGAAAATGATTGATTTCCATTACAAGAAATTTTTTTAAAGTTAGTAATTTGAGAGATAATTTTAAGGAGGAGGAATTAGAAAGCATCATTATAAGGAGAGTCTCAGGAAAGTAATTTCTTTTTAAGTTTCAAGTGAATGGAATGAAAGAAAAGTTACTTAAATAAATATGAGAGTGGATATTGAGCTATTTTAAATAGGTGGGGCCAAAGACATATTTGGACCATATGAAATTTAGGTCTATTAAGGTAATGCTGAAAAGACTCCTTCAACTTGGACATGACAACTTTTCATAATGTTGTCAATTCATCTTGAAAGGTAGCATAAGGGAAACAATCACTAATGAAAATTTAAAATTATATTAAAATGACTATAAATATTTTAACTAATAAATTAAATTGTATTGAGGAGGTTTCATCCTCAATTGCAATGGTGTTAAGTTCATAATTGCAATTTTAAAATACGAAGATGTATGACATCATTTGATTGTTTTGTAACAAAAAGTATGCTTACCAATCTATAACGCCCCTAGAAGTTTTGGTCGAATCCCGGAGGTCACATTGATCATCGAAGTGATTGTAGGAAATTTGAATTCAACAAACCAAAAAGCATTTCAGTATTTAAGTTCCGCAAAAACTCTCAAATATAAAATCCTCAGTATTACAAAAATTTCAATCCAATTAACGATTACGTGCATATAACAAAAATTCACACCACAGTATTTAAAACAGAACTAACAGTTCAAAACGTTTATTAAAAACTTAGATTTATAGAAAACACTTTACTAGCCTGTTTTGAAATCGTGACGCTTCCGAGACCTCTGTGTACTGGGTCCAAGCTTCAGAAAGTGCGAGTATGTACCTGAAAGGGAAAACACTAAGGGGGTGAGCTACACGACCTCAGTGTGAGTCTAAACCGAAATAAAAATAAGGAACTAAAGATCCAATCCAAAAATGGATAGATATATATATTTATGATTCATATAGACCGTGCTTATAGAATTTCAAGCACATACAATACTTATTCCATAGAAGCAGAGTTATATTGCTAACACCAAATAGTACTAGAACACCCAAGAATCAGACAAACAATATGTACACCGATTCAGATGATTTGTCACATGTCAGAAAACAATCCCACCCATCTAGCCAAACACCTCACTGTTCCCCGTTCACACCTCATAAGAGCTATATGAAGCTCAACCAACAATACACAACTCATAGGACCTCGAAAGCCCATCCAACCCTACATACCTGGTATGTGGACTAGGCCACTCAGATATTAATATGCAGCAAAGCTGACATATGTGCAATATGTGTAGTAAACTGCCGTATTGATGCAATGCAGTTGAAATTGCCAGATTAGAACATAATACAAACTCTCTTCTCTTTACAACCAACCCAAAAATTAGTTTATGTAAATGCATGTATGCAAACAACCTCACAGAAACAACATACAAATAGTTATTCATCGGATAGATGGAATAAAAAGTGCACGTAATCATTCAACCAGATTCAGAATCGTTAGTGTTTGTACACTTTTCGCAAAATACGTTAACGAGTAAACGTCTCTCACGCATTTATCAATCATAGTAATACTAGTCGTATTCTCGGTAATTGCAAATACACACACAAATCTAAACTGAGTACAGAGTCCTAACCGAGAGTGGGATGCATTGATTTTTAAAACAAGTCAGTTTACAACTCAGAGCAACAAATTTGCGAAACATGACCACACGACTATATGCTCTGACCGTGTGGAAGTGCCTAAACCGTGTGGGGGTCAACACGCCTATTGGAAGAGACACACGCCCGTGTGGAAAGGCACACGACCGTGTAACTCTCTATCCATTTGTGCTAAATTAGTGTATAGGGTTAACACGGCCATGTAAGGGTCTCACACGCTTGTGTGCTCACCAGACATGGCCGTGTGTCGAAGTCACATGCCCGTGTGGGATCCCTAAATCCTCAAGTTATCCATATGACCGTGTGGCATCAAATCACTCAAACCCTAATTCCCAGTCGCACACGCCCATGTGCCCAAGGGACACGGCCGTGTGGAAATCGTCTAAAATCCCCAAATCGGCCACACGACTGTGCGGCACCAAAAATGCTCAGAAACCCTAGTTTCTAATTGTACAGGGCTATGTGAACCGCCCATGTGGGGGCACACGCCCGTGTGGCCACCCTTGTGGTCACAAAACCACATCGAAATGACCAAGAAATTATGAATTTGCAACCATAAAGAAGTACCTAATTATTACAGGTTCAGAAACACACTTGACAATTGCGACTCCAAGCACCAACGAAGGTCGAAACGTTCCAAACCCTATATCCAAAAAACTTTTATTTTATCCCGATTTGGAATGAGGATGAAAAATTACGTTTATCCCAAGTTAAAAGGAAAAATAAACCTCAGGAACAGAGCAAAAGAAGAAAATCAGAGAACCAATGAAAATAAATTGAAAATCAAAAACTAAAATTAGCCCCCCTAAATCAAAATAACCAAACCAGAATTGGGATAAGCAAAGAGAAACCAAAAGAAAAGCAAGAAAAAAAAACTAAAAGAATGTGTGGAGAAAAAGGAGCAAGAGAACGTCAAACAAACTTTGACTTCTTTTCCAAAGAAAATAATAAAAATAAATAAATATCTAAACACTTAAATAAAAAAAATCTAAAATAAAACTACCCCCTCAAAACACACACAAGGACTCGAACTTAAAACCTTAAGGTACACTAACACACAACCAACCACCAGACCAGCAGGCCCATTCTGACATCAAGACGCGGAAGCAAACTCAAATGCCTGATCAAGCCACTAGCCCTACCTATAAATCTCAAAACCTTTAGCCCCAGAAATTCAGGTGTTACAATTCACCCCTCCTTAAAGAAATTTCATCCTCAAAATTTGCCTCTAACAACACAGTATTCTTAGGCTAATCCCACTACTACGCTCTCGCTACGCACTCTAATCCTGAAGCACTACCATACTAGACTTAAGAATCTCACACACCAATTTTTCCTAAAAGTGGGACTTAAACCTAAGACCTCAAACACACATCCAAAACACTTAACCACTGAAATCGATACATGATTTTTTCCAACACCTCACATAACCATACCTATCTTAACGCCAATGAGGGTACTCCCGGATTCGATGTTCTATGAACCCATACGAAGACACATTCCTGCCTTTTTCCATCAATCACCCGGATGACGCTTCTTACAGTGCCCACTAAACAAAATGCTCGCACAACTACCAACTCCTTCCGTACTACCACTACTGTCTCTCAATTGCTACCTTACATGCTTTGCAGACTAAGGCTCCAACCTCGAAGAACGGCGAGCTCATTGTTTTCCAAAATCTACACACCTACCTTGAAGCATTTCTCTAGTTTTCTCTAACCTAGCCTCAAACACTTTCTCTAACACTTACCTCACTACTCGAGTTAATGCCTCAGTACCAAGCTCAGATTATTACTACCTAAAGTTGATGAAATCGTATTAACTTCTGATTTTTGAATAGTTACATGTCCTGCAGAAGTTAACAACTCCTCGAGAGTCTCGCCAGATCGATCCTCGCGATCTCGCTTACCTTTAGAATCCATATCGATCTTGTATCTAAGCTTAAAGAATCTACAATTTCCAAAATCGAACATAAGTATAAATGTCTAAATATCATAGTTTTAAGCTTACCGAACTAATATTACAATTTCTTAAGTTTCGTACAGACTGACATTAGAGTCTCGGACATCTTATTTTCGCAAAATCTTTTTCCAAGTATAAGTTATTTCAAAACATTGTGGTATAGCTTTTCAAAATTTTTTTAGAACGAACACACGTACACGGTTATGTAAAAACACAGATTGAGTTTTTACAAACTTGGCTCTGATACCACTAAATGTAACTCTTTAAAAACCCCCCAGAACCCGACCCAGAAGTTTTGGCTGAATTTCGAAGGTCACATTGATCACTGAAGTGATCGTGGGAAATTTTAGTTTAACAAACCGAAAAATATTTTAGTATTTAAGTTCCGTAAAAACTCTCAAATATAAAATCCTCAGTATTACAAAAATTTCAGTCCAATTAACGATTACGTGCATATAACACAAAATTCACACCACAGTATTTAAAATCGAACTAACAGTTTGAAACCATTTATTAAAAACTCATATTTACAGAAAACACTGTAATAACCTATTTTGAAATCGCGACGCTTTCGAGACCTCCGCGTACTGGGTCCAAACTTCAGAAAGTGCGAGTATGTACCTATAAGGGAAAACATTAAGGGGTGAGCTAAACAAGCTTAGCGTGAGTCTAAACTGAAGTAAAAATAAGGAACTAAAGATCCAATCCAAACACGATAATATATATTTATGATTCATATAGACCACACTTATAGAATTTCAAGCACATATAATACTTATTCCATAGAAGCAGAGTAATACTGCTAACACCAAACAATACTAGAACCCCAACAATTATACAAACAATATGTAAATTGATTCAGATGATATGTCACATGTTAGAAAACAATCCCACCCATCTAGCCAAACACCTTTCCGTCCCCTGTTCACACCCCATAAGAGCTATATGAAGCTTAACCAACCATGCACATCCCATAGGACCTTGAAAGACCCATCCAACACTACACACCTGGTATGCGGACTAGGCCATTCAAATATTAATATGTAGCAAAGCTAACATATGTGCAGTACTGTGCGATAAACTGCCGTACTGATGTAATGCAGTTGAAACTGCCAGATCAGAATAGAATACATACTCCCTTCTCTTCACAACCAACCCTAAAAATTAGTTTATGCAAACACATGTATTTCCAACAATCTCACAGAAACAACATACAAATAGTTATTCATCAGATAGACGGAATCAAAAGTGCACGTAATCATTCAACCAGATTCAGAATCGTTAATGTTTGTACACTTCCCGCAAAATACATTAACGAGTAAACGTCTCTCATGCATTTATCAACCATAATAGTACTAGTCATATTCCCAGTAATTGCAAATACACACACGAATCTAAACTGAATATAGAGTCCTAACCGAGAGTGAGATGCTCTAATTTTTAAAACAAGTCAGTTTACAGCTCAAAGGAACAAATTTGCAAAATAGGGCCACACAGTCGTATGTTTGATTGTGTAGAAGTGCCTAGGCCGTGTGGGGGTTAACACGCCCGTGTGAAGGAGACATATGCTAGTGTGGAAAGGCATAGAATCGTGTGAAAGGGGGCACACGGCCGTGTAACTTTTTGTTTATTTGTGCTAAATTAGGGTACAGGGCTAACACGACCGTGTGAGGGTCTCACAAGGCCGTTTCCCCACAAGACACGGTCGTGCGTCCAAAAAACATGCCTATGTTAGGTCCCTAAATCCCATGTGGCTAGGTCGTGTGGTACCAAATCACCCAAACCCTAATTCCCAATAGCAAATGCCCGTGTGCGCAAGGAACACGACTGTGTAGAAATCGACTAAAATCGCCAAATCAGCTACACGGCCGTGTGGCTAGGCTATGTGGCACCAAAATTACCTGAAAACTTTAGTTCCTAATTGTACACGATTGTGTGAACTGCCCATGTGGAGGTACACGCCCGTGTGGTCTCAAAACCATATCAAAACGACAAAAATCGTGAATTTGCAGCCACAAAAAATTCCCTAATTGTTACGGGTTCAAAACACACCTAACAACTTTGATTCCAAGCACCAACGAAAGTCAAAATACTCCAAACCCCAAATTCAGAAAACTTCTATTTGATCCCAATTTGTAATGAGGTTAAAAAATCACGCCAAACCCGAATTAAAAGGAAAATTAAACCTTAAAAATGGAGCAAACAAAGAAAATAAAAGAACCAACGAAAAGAAATTGAAAATAAAAAATGACAATTATCCCCCAAATTAAAAGAACCAAACCGAAATTTAGGGACGCAAAGAGAAACTAAAAGAAAAGTAAGAAAGAAAAAAACTTGAAGAATGTGTGGAAAAAAGGAGCAAGAGAACGTGAAACAAACTTTGACTTCTTTTCCAAAAAGATGAAATAATAAATAAATAAATATCTAAACACTTAAAAAAATAAATCTAAAATAAATCAAAAATAAACTACTCCCTCAAAGCACACACAAGGACTTGAACCTAGAACCTTAACGTACACTAACACACAACCAACCACCAGACCAATAGGCCCATTATGACATCAAAACGCAGAAGCAAACACAAATGTCCTATCAAGCCACTGGCCCTACCTACAAATCCCAAAATCTCTAACCCCAGAAACCTGAGTGTTACACAATATATATCTTTAATGTCATCAAACACTAAATCAAGTGATTCTATTTATTTGAGAAAAAACTTGGGAAAGGCAAAAGAATGTTTTCATGTTAGTGGAGAAGACAACAAAAGAAAAGATGGAATGCATTTAATGAACTAGCTTTGGGGGATTTAAATGTTGAATAGAACAATGGATCAATGAAGTATAGAATTGATTGCAATCATATATGCATAGATAAAGGAGCAAATGTTAAGGATCTACATGAAGATAGTTGTCAAGAAATAATTATAAGTGAAATGATCAATAGAGATAAGTGAGAGCTTCGTACACTGGTATTCAACCTTCACAATTCATGAGCTTCTTTAATTAACAACGACCCAAATTCTTTAAGAGCCAATGCAACCAATGATGTCTTGGATGAACCCTTGAAAAATGAAAATAAATATAATAACCCTAGAATTGATGGAGAAAATAGTTATGGGATGACTTAAAGAAGAATTAATAAAGGATAAAGATTTATAAAAAAAAAGGAAAGTTAAGACTCTTGAAGAGATCAAGGATGCACTTTGGTTAAAGTGACTATTACAAACTTGAGAAAAAGAAAGAAAAGAGTAAATGAAAGAGTGAGGTGCAATCACTGATTACCAAAAGTTTGGAATACATGAATGAGTCTCGTATTTATTTTGAAATTCAAATTGTAAAAAAATTATATACAAAACATAAAAGAGGAATAGATGATTGATAAGGTCATCTGGTTATTAGCAAAAGAATTGACTAATATTAAAACCTCTGCTTAGAATTAGGGTTTAAGGCTTTGAGTATTGATTGTTGTCAAACGTGCGAACGTTTAACAAAAAGGATATATCAATATATCATCAGTGCCCGCAAGTATATGAGTCAAATTGTAATATAGTAAATGTATAATAGGGTACTGGAAGTACTTTGAGGATCGTACCCAAGGGGGGATAGATTAAATCTAAAATTACTCTACAATAATTGGTCTAAACTATAATCACCAAAAATCATATTACGAAATAAAATAAAATAACTAGAAGAAAATAAATTAACGACGAAAAAATCAGTTAACATGTAGAAGATTAACTCGCTTTAGTGGTTGTAATTAACTTCAGAATTTGAGTTTTATTAGAGAATTAATTATTAATTAACCAATATTGCCTCTCAGCCTATAGTAATTAGTTAATCGACCAATACTCACTTGTCTCTCAACCTCACTTTCTTGACCGAGATAAATCATGGATACATTGTAATTTTTCAAATTAGAAAATTCAAGGACAAAATTTTGTTAAGGGGAGGAGAGTTGTAACACCCAATTTTGGCGTGTTCTAAGTTTTGGCAAGTACAATGGTAGTAATTTGTGACACGCTTCCTATCCACCCAATTATTTCTTTGGCATATAGATCGAGCGCATAACAAGTATTGGGATATTAAGCAAGGATTGTTCTAAGAATACATTAAGTTGTAAAGAGAAAGAGATTGGTAAGAGTGTCGAGAACCTTATAAGTAAACGTTACATCAAAGGTATTGTATGCCTAGTTCATTGAGTTACTGTGTTAGTTACGTTAAATATGATTTAGTTAGAGACTAATAGAATAGATACACTAGATATATATATAAATATTGGATTTTCATATTTGTAAACCACTTGTAAAAGTGGTTTTGAGATTGTGACATGTGTTAAGCTCCAATAGGGACTTAGGCTATGTATATATTTAGATGTTTAGGTTAGAAAAGGTAGAGTTTTTCTTCTTCCTTCTTCAAGAAGTACTCCTATCTTAATATTAAGGAACCTAAAGTATTTCCTTGTCCCTTAAGCTAAAGTTGTATATCTTGATCTCTACCAGTGGTTACGGCATGTTAAGGTAAGTTTTATGGCTTTACATGTTATGTTATGGAGGATTAGGTTTGTAAGAGTACATGAACAATAAGATGAAGAAGTAAGGATTTATATGAGTGTTGTCTAGGTTTGTGATGGTGGAAAAAGGTAAAGAATGAGTTTTGATGGTGTTCTATCATTTCTTAAGCAATGGTTGTTGTAGTTTGTTATTGGATCTGGAGTTTAAGATGCTATTTGTGAGTGTTAGGTGAGTCGCTTTATATTGACTCTTGTATGTGTACTTTTCATACCAGCAGATCTGCAAAAAAAAAAAAACTAGTTAAATGTGATATTGAGATAGTGTAAGTTAAAGCATGATATGGTTGTGACTATAAAAAAGACTATTTAAGGGTATGTATGAATGTAAGTTTGTGACAAATTGTATGTACACCTGGTATAGATTTGACGAATACAAATAATGTGATGGAAAGTATAATTGTAAATATGTGTCTTAGATGTATGCTATGTGGTATGTTCTAATAAGAGTTTACGTCTGTCTCTGCGGTGTAGTTTAAAGGGGTCCATTGGGACTTTAAACACAAAATTCTAAAAGGAAAAGTCCATGGCCATGGGATCTTCCGAAAGAAATTAAGTGACGGTGATTATTGAATGTGGTTTTTTGCATGTCCTAGGACAATGATGGGAAAAACTCACAGAACGTGACTTTAGGCGAATCCATATCGTAAACATGTCAGGAAAGGCTAGTATTTGTGGCAAAATATGAAAGATTAGTTTTTGTGGTGAAATATGAAAGAATAGCCATTGCCGTAAAATATGAAAGAGTTGTTTTTGTGGCAAAATATGTAATAGTAGCCATTGTGGCGAAATATGTAAGAGTAATGTTTGTCACCAAATACAAAAAGGAAAGCCTTTGTGGCGTACTTCGGATGGACTACCTTGTTGCATGTTTTGGTAAGGCCTTTATGGTGTATTCTAATAAATTTCCCTAGAAGTGCGTTCTGTACGGCTCTTAAACGCAATCGGTGGAGTTGATAATAACAAAGTGTATCTATGGACTACATGATAAGGTATTATATAGGACTAAAACTTGGTTAGAAATAATTAATTGAAGAAATACATGGATGTAATGTGTTAGCAGTGAAAATTTACTCTGGTTAAGGGCATGAATCTGTACAAAAAAAGTATATGTGATTTGCATATGTGTTTTTTCTAGAATCATGATGAGGTGTTGACTCAGAGATTGAGGGATGCAAGTGATGCATCAAAGATACTTGTTAAGAAAAGGAAATAATTTTAGAATGAGTTAATGTGCTGGACAAGTATGAAGAAATAGAACTTTAAGAAGTATACGCAAGAAATAAAGTTGAAGGACAAGAACGATGAGATCATATATATAAGTTATCGATTGCAACATTAAAATACAACTTAGGTAAATGATTATTTCCCTCACTAAGTTCTTATGAAATTATATGTGTGTTATGTTAGAGGCGAGATGACGTGAGTCTGCGCCAGGAGGGACGATGTTGGGATTACACCAATAAGTGGCATATTGGGTTATTATGTATACAACGACTTGGGCAGCGTGTTCAAGGTCTAAATAGTCACTTGTAAGTCCCTATTTTGGGGTACCAGTAATGGCTTAGAATCTCTATTTAGGTATCATTGTAATTAATTATTGCGTGTTGCAATTCTATTTACTTGCTGTATAAGTATTCATGTATCCTATATTTAAAATTTGTAATTAAGTAAATAATAGTTGATTGTAAATTGTATAAGTAGAGTAAGTTTCTATCTGTATTCATTGGTAATACCCAAGATCTAGATCTGACAAACTGGATTGGGTCTAGGGTGTTATAAGTTTGGCATCAAAGCTCCGATTTAGTAGATTCTTGAACCTTGAAGATAAAGAAGCCATGTATGCATAATAAGTTGAGGTTGGCTTAGCCCCTCAGGTATGTTGAAACTATTTCATAATGTGACTGATGTATTAATAATAGTTTAATGAAGAGAAAAAATGATGAAGTAAAGAGATAAAAGTAAGGTAAAAGGATAAATTTATTAAAATGAAAGAAAAGTTGTTACATCATATAGAGGAAAATAAAATAAAAAATAGAATACAAAGGAAATACAAAAGAAATTTCAGTCTCCACCCTCACTAGCCTGATTAGTGGGCGTAGTTGGGACCTCTTCATTTGGAAGAGGATTTACAAGATTCTGACCTTCAAACGCTGAACTTTTATCATGTTCCTCAGCAATAGGCGTGGTGATAAACATCAAAGCTAATAGACTTAGTAGATATGTTCTTTAGACAATCAAAGTTTACTATTCTAAGATCACGAGAATGTACAACCACTTGGGTTTGCATAATCAAATTCAACTTCCATTTTGGCAAGGTCTCGATAAGATTCTTATGAGTATCCTCTTGAAAATTTCTAAAAGTTTTCACATGAGATTGGCATAGCCTTTCCAATTAAGCATTGTGACTTTCTTCTTGAGCCTTAAGCTTCTCCTCTAAGACAAACTTTTCATCTTTCAAGTGATTGAACTTTGACCGACTTCGAATATACTAATGTTCAGAGTGTAAATACTGCAATTAAAGATATGGATTTAAGGTGGTGTCCGCAAGTATACGAGTGAGGTTGTAATATAATTTTTACAATAGAATAGGTGAGTATTTTGAGGACCGTACCTAAAGGAGGCGAGTACTAAATTAAAGTTAACCTAAACGAAAATAGAATTAATTAGTAGTTTAAATAAATTATATTACGATAAAACATAAAAAAGGGATTTTAAAATTTTTATAAACAAAGAAATAAAAACTTCATAAATGAAAGGGACTTCGAAAAACTAATTTCTAAACTTAACCAAATGTAGACATGGGTGATCTCTCGATTAATTCCTATTTCGGGTTTCTATTAAATCAACTAGTTGTTACCCTAGCAGGATCTTTCGATCTTCCACTAAACTAACGAGACGACAAGGACTAATTATCTCTTAATCTCACAGTCTAAACCGATTCATGTTTAAGGTGTTCACAGATAGGTTATACCAGTTTTGGGTGAATTCCCACCAAAATGACTTTCTAATGTTGCCAAGCCTAGGTTTAAGTTCTTCCTCTCTCAAATAGCTGATCCGCTAAGAAAACCCTATAAAGAAATTAATCAATCACACCTCTATTGACTAATCCCCCATAAGAGGATCAATTCCTCGTAGAATCCATAAAAATTATAAACTCAATAATAAATATATGCATAAAGAGTAAATTAAGAATAGAGTTTGGAGAATCCTATTGTATTTGATAGATAAAGTGTAGAAAATCCACTAGCGTTTAATCGCATTTACAAATTACGTTCTCCGAAGAACACAAAATAGAAAAGAACTGAAAAGAAACCTATGGTTTAAAATGAAGGAAAAATGAAACTAAAATTATAGAGAAAACTTTAGAATCTAAAAGAACTCCCCTAAACAAGTGCTAATTAAGCCTATTTATAAATTAAGAGTAGTTGTTATCCCCAATCCTAAGTTAGCATAAAATAATTGATTGGTTGAAAATATCTAAGAAATGATCAACTAATGAGTTATCAGGCTTTGAGCCGGTGAATGCTAAATGAATATCCTACTCTGATGATACATAACATTGTGATGGCTGAGATCCTACATATGTTGCGGATTCTCGACAGCTTGTGCGAGTAGCATTGTGAACTAGTGAATTGACTGAATACTCTATTATGATGAAATTGGTCATTACAATGGCTGAGATCCTGCATGTGTTGTGAATTCTCATCAGCTTGTGTAAGCAGCCTTGTAATTCGGTCAAAACTCTGTAACTAGCTCAAATGAATGAGATTATATGTTTACTAAAATGAGATCATGCCTTGCTGAAATTGGAGGAATTAGAGTTATGGTACAGTATAATACTCACCTATTGTGAACTATGTTTGACAATGATTACATTTTTACTTCTTATAATTGAACAGTTAAGTTTGTTGGTAAGAGTTATCATTAATTTGGAAAACTTACTAAGCTTTCATTAAGCTTACCCATGTTTTGTTCTATGTTTGTAGATTTTATTTTAGGGCGGGAAATCGGATCAACCTGCAGCATTACATTATCTCAAGGACCCTTTGGTAGATTTTGAAACAACTTGGCTTATATGGCATGTAATAAGGCTATTGAATATGTTTTGTGACTGATTATGTGTAAATTCTTGTATAACTTGGTTGCTTGGGGGGTTTTGGTGTAAGGTAAGTACATGTTTGATTACATGAGTCATGTTGTAGCATATATAAGTGTGTTGAATGAGTTGGAAATTGGTATGGTTTAAGTATGAAATGAGTAAGGCATTTTGGTTGTAGAAGCAATACCTTGGATATGAATTCGTGACTTGTATGTCAATTTAAAGTAATGAATTGTCTAGGTGTGTGAGTTGTGGTGTCATTGATTACACATTGGTTTGGCACTTAGACAAATGTCTTTGCCATGTTTTGAGCTTATTTGAATGTATTTTAAAGGTTTGTATGCATGTACTTTGGGTAATTTTAGGTACCCAAGCATTTGGGTATGGATAGGGCAAGTTTTGGGTCAACTGGTGGTGCACACGACCTCAGGTATGGGCTATCATAGGGTCGTGTGTCACACACGGGTAGCCCACACAGACGTATGTCCGGGAGTGTTAGTCAATGAGTTACACGATCTGGCACAAGGTCTAAGACATGAATGTGTGGCCCAAGTCAGTGAGTTACATGAGTAGGTACATGGTTGAGCACATGGGCGTGTGGAAGAACCACACAGCCGTGTGACCCCTATAGGTGAAAAATTTTTAGTTTTGCCTGAAATGTCCTAATTTGTTTTGATTTGGTCCTCGATTATTCGTAAACTATTCTTAAGGCCTCGAAGACCCGATTTAAAGCTCGTACTTGTATATTTTATTTCTTTTCAAACATATCCATATTAGTGGAATTTATTTGATATTTGGATGCCAATTGTTATGAGAAGTCCCGATATGTGTCATAATCATATTCTAGTGACAGAAATGGGATATGAGTGTTATAGGTCCCAATTTAGTTCCAAACTTGTTCGAAGACTTTCGTAAGCCCGGTTAAGGCTCGATTTCAATTGTAATGCATGTTTAACATGAAATTTACTTGTATTTTTTAATTATTGAGTATTATTGAATAAATCACTTATGAATATTCTGGTTTACTGTTGTAGCATCCCATAGCTCGGGTCTGGTGATTGGGTCTGGTATAGGGTGTTACAAATATAGAGATTAAAGTTAGTTTCAGTTTAAGGACTAAAATTAAAGATTAAACAAAATGTAGTGTACATTTTGAAACTTAATGAAAATTGAGTTATGTATCATTAATCTATTGTAATTATTTTATTCCATAGTAAACGTCATCCTGGAATCCTCAAGTAAGAAGGGGAAAGACAAGGTCAATGTCGAGTAGCTTAGAATATAGGGTTTGTGTTTCTATAATCTAAATTTAATTAAAAATATTGCATATTAAATTTTTTGCATATGGTAAGTAATTGAGATGAGTACTATTGTATTTTGGGTTGAATTGAACAAGTGTATTTGAGGAACTGTGATTGCTATGAAAACTTGATATGTGATAATGTCCATTTATGAAATTGAGACATTGGTTGTATTGAAAAGTGAAATAAAACCCTATTAACTATTTCAGACTAAGTTGGATATAAATGACATGCCAGAGGACAGGAAGAGTTCAAGGATTTCTTCGACCTTGATTCAATGAGGCATTAAGTGCCAATTTGCTTCGATTTAACCGATGAGACACTAGGTGTCAACTTATATAGCGTTGGGCGTAATTATTACTTTGAATTTATCCGATGAGGCACTGGGTTCAAAACTGGTATGTTGGTTGGATCCGTGTATTCGTCTGAGTTCGAGTCATGTTAATAAGGGAAATTAAATGATAAATTTATGTGTTGATATTAAGATGACAAGGATGAAAAATGAATATGAGATGAGAAATGAAATATGAAATGATGAAATGGGATATGAATATTGAAATGAATTCATGTATTGAACAAAAGGATGAACCATGCCATTGCATGAGTTGAATTACCAAATCCTATATATGAAATGCCATTGATATGTACTTGATCATGTGGAATCTAGTGGATGTAAATGAAGAATGAGTAAATTTTTATTATTGATTTAATACATATGTTTGTAACACTACTTGATACATTTTACCTATTCATGTCAAATTTAAATTGATAGAAATACCACTGAGTTATACCCAGCGTGCGGTTTTATTTTTCGTGCGTAGGTTAGGCATTTTTTAGCTTACCGTCGACTTAGCATCCAACAACAATCCCGAGCTCAAGTGTGGTGATATTTTATTTTGTAATGGCATGTACCTAAGGGGTCCTTTGTTTCATGTTGTTTACAATGTGATGATATTTGGGTCTTCTAGTGAAATGATGATTATGTGTATATATGATTGTGGTTGAGGCTAGGTTTGCTATGATAACTTAGATTAATGATTTGGTATATGTTTAGCTTAAAGTTTGGTAGCCTAAGTAGCTACATGTTAGTCAAATTATGGCAAAATTTGGTATAAATGAAAGTTTGAATGGTTGATGCTTTGTTAATATGTTTGAGGAAATAAAATATGATACCAATGAGGATGTAATACCTCGAAAATTTTTACAGTAAGATATTATTTTTGATATAGTAAGGAAATAAAGTGAAAAAAAAGGAGAATTTTGAGTTATGACAACATTGGGAAGTATATTATGACATATTAATTCAAGAAAGGATAAAATTGTAAAAGTGAGAAAAGTTTTGTTACCCAATAGTAAATACTCAAAATTTGAGGGGTTAAAATGTAAATATGAAAAAGTTGAAGGATCAATAATATAAATATTTTAAGGGTGGAATAATTTATAACCTAAGGAAAATGGATGAATTGGGACCAAATTGAATAAATGAAAAATTATGAGGGACCAAATTGTAATTTTACCAAATTAAGTAATGACTCAAGGATAGAATTTTAGAAGATCTAAAGGGAAAAATGGTCAATTAGAAGAGAGAGAAATCTAGAAAATAATGATGATGTTGGAGATATTTTAGATTAAATAAATAAATAAATATTAGTTTATTATATTTTGATTTGATTTTTTTTCTTAATGATATTTTATTATTTTATTTAGTGTATATATATGTTTGTGGAAAGAAAGATGGAAGCCATTATCCCACCATTTTTCTATGCATCAACGTGAGAAGAAGAGAGAGAGAGAAAGAAAGTTTTGCTTTCTTTACAATTTGGTCCTCACACCATAAAATTACCATTTTCACTTAGAATTCAAAGAAATTTCCATAGCCATCAAGAGAGAAAATTGATAAGGAGACAATGGGGAGCTAGAATATCAAGTTAGATTCAAGAAATAGAGGCTGGAGGAGAGAGAAAATCAAGTTAAAGATTGAAATCAATAGAGCAAGGTAAGAACATCAAGATTTCAATATATTTTTGAGTTTGATATTATTGAAAAAGTATGAAATTGATGTTAATGTAGGGTTTTATTATATAAGGTTCTATGTTTTTGATATGTTAGTGAAGAAAAATAAGAGAAAGTGATGAGAAATACTATAGAGAAAGGGAATAAGGGTGTTATATATTTAGTAATCAACATTTTGCACTAAAACAGTTTTGGATAGAAATAGTAGGTTAACTTTGAAAATCACCATAAATCATGGAAGTTGAATTAGAGGATGAAAAAATATTAAGTTAAAGCTTATTGAGTCTAGTTTCTCATAGAAGAAACAGTGTAATCAATGTAATTGTAAATTATGAGATATAATAAATTTTGTGAGACAAGGTCAGAATGAATTCGGGTTCCCTGTTCTGACTTTGGAAAATAATTAAAATTGTACAAAAATTATTATGAGTTATAATTTATATGATTAGAATCCTTAATAAGACTATTTTGAAAAGGAAAAAACAAGAACATCATCCGAATCCTGTACAAGGAGATAATTAATTTTTAGTGAAGAAGGGTCAAAACTGTCAGACAGAAGAACAAGGATGAGTTTAAAGAATAAACTGTACTTGTTGGCTAAACCAAAAATTATGAAAATTTTATGGTAATAAGATATGTGAGTCTAGTTTCATATAAATTTAGGGATCTGAATTCGGAGTTTTGTAGCTTAAGATATAATTAATTTAATGACTATAACTCAAGTGAACAGCTTGTTATGAGTAAACAAGTAAATAGTGGTAATATATATATCAAGGATGTGGAATGGAGTGGAGGAGGAGGAGGAAAAATAATATATGTGAATATTCAGATAATATGGTTTTATTTTAAAATAGCTAATTTACATGTTTTAGGTTCAGGGACTAAATTGAATAAAAGTAAAATTTTAAGGGTAATTTTGTAAAAATGTCAAAAATGACCAAATTGCATGAAATGAATTGTTTTACCATTTAAATTAATAAATTGAATGAAATATTAATTTAGATCAAGATTTGGGTGGAAATTCGAGAAAAATGGAAAATTACCAAAATGTCTCTGAATTTTGATATTTCTGCAATTTAGCCCGATAAGTTCGTGTAACTTGATTTATATTCTTAGATGCTTGAAATGTATGTTATTGATGAAACATTGATATATTTGATAAAAAGAAAAAAAATCTTGGTTGAATGGAAGGAAAATTCGATGGATCTCTGAAAAGGAATTGACGGTAAAAAGGATCTAGCCCGGATGGGTGATCCTATCCTGATATAGCCCTACTGAAGAATATGTGTGAAAAATTTCTAGCCCAAACGGGTGATCTTGATATAGCCCTCCCGATGAATATGTGGAAAATGGATTTAGCCCGGACGGGTAATCCGAATTACGGTCTGAATTTAGCCTGGATGGTAATTTAGATCTAAGCTCATTAGAGTAATTGTTGTTGTAGGGGATTTAGCCTGGACTGGTAATTTAGATTTGTGGGAGTGTGCTCTATTGTAGGGGATTTAGCCTGGACTGGTAATCTTGCTGTAAGAAATGAGGTTCGCGGGAGTGTGCTCTCTGAATTGAAAAATGTGCGCACATGAATATGAATTGACGGACCCGAATTTGTACACTAAAGTGTACCCTTGAAAATCCATCGAAATTCTGAGAAATTCAACGGGATAAAAATAGAAAATGATAAGTACATAAAATCATGAAATTAAACTTGAAATACATAGAAATGATAATTATTTGATATACTAAAATATGACATGGAAAATACATGTATGTGAAACTTGTTTGATAATTATGCATATTCAAGATTATGAACTGCTACTGGAATAAATATACATTGAACTTATAAAAAAATTATGGTACATGAAATATTGTCATAATGAATTGAATAATTTATATTTAAGAAGAAACAACAAGAAAATGATATGTATCATGACATGTAAATATGAGACTATCTTTAATACGTTGATACAAGGAAAATTATGTGTATTAAGATGAGTAATAAATTTAAGTGAGATATGGCGAGAAAATAAGTTTGTCAATATTAAAGTACGCTAACCAATGTTGTTGCTTGAAGTTTAGGCAAGTACCAAATTACTGTTGAATGGTAATATGTTTAATTATAAGGTGCATTGGAATGGTAAGTGGTTAGATGAAAATACAATTGAGCTTACGAAAGAGTGGAAAGGTTTCAGTTATGCAATTTCTTATGAAAAGATTTGTTATGTGATACGCCCATATGAGCCCTGCACCTAATTCGGAAATAAAAAAAAGATTTAAAATCTATATATATATTTAGGATTCTGCGAAAAATTTCCTATGATTCTGATTTAATCCCAGTAGGTTCCTAATAAATGTTTTGGGCTTCGAGAGCCCAATAGAGGGATGTTATGATTATTTTTAGAATATGAATAATAGATGATTCAGAATTATTGAAAATGTTTAGTAAACTCCGGTAATGCCTTGTGCCCTATTCCGACAACGGATTTGGGTAGGGGGTGTTACAGAGGGTACATTGATTAGGCACTTAAGATGGGCATATTTTAAGCATGATTAGATGTGTTTTGAATAGGTTAAATGGCTGGGGAATTTGTTGCTCAGTTTTCAAGTAATCACAATGTAATGTCCTGTAAGTCAGGGGTGTCGGTAAATATACTTGCGGGACCCTGCTTTCTCGAATCGGGCTTAAAAATATTAATATTATATTTTTGGGAGTTACTTTAGAAGTGAATTGAATTAGATAATTTTAATTATTGGGGACTAAATTAAGTATGAGATAGAAATAGTGGTTTTTATGAAATTGCAAAGTGGAACTTGATTAAAGGACTTATTTAATAAATAAACCATTACCTATATAGATAATGATAGTGTATGTTTAAGATGGTTTATATATACATTAAATATATATTTTGTATATTGAAACAATTAGTAATTAGAATATATAATAAAATATAAAAATAAAAAAAGATGGTTTAATAAGAAAAAGAAATAGATTAGTGGAGAAAGAAAAGAAAAGAAAAAGTAAAAACTTCATGTTCTCTTTGCATGCCGAAAAGGGGAGAGAAAATTTCAGCCATTTATTTCATGCTTTAAAGCTCAAATTGGTTAGTAAATTTTGGTTCTTTTTTCTTGAATTTCGTGTTTTTGAAGTCCTAACATGATGAATTAAATTGTCCATATTGAAATTTTTAGAGGTGTTAATGTAGTGGAACATATCATCTTTGTAATAGTTGAGTTTTTAAAGTCGTTTGGTCGAACTTTATAAATTGTATTAATTAATTTAGTTATTACTTGATGTCTTGTATTTTATCCTTATAATATATTGTTAATCTAATGGACTAATAGTTTCATTTCGAATTGTGGCATAATGGATTAAATTTTTTTATTAGCAAATACTTAGAATGGAAGTGTTATTAAATTATGAAATGTGATATCGAGCTGTGAGAAATAATATTATGATTTCTGCAAATGAGTAATTGACATTGTAAATTCGTTCGACTAGTGTTGGATGCAAATATCGTTGGTTTATCCAACCAGAGCTAGACTCTCTATTGATTTTGTTGATTTATCCGACTAGCGCTGGGTGCAACCTTTGTCAGCTTGTCTGACTAGTGCTGGGTACACAATCGTCGGTCTAACCGATTAGCACTGGGCGCAAACATCGTTGGTTTAATCAACTAAAGCTGGGCTCACTTTTAATATCGTCGGTTAATCCGACTAGCGCTGGGCACGAACTCTTTTGCGGTTTATCCGCTAGGCACCGGGTGTTAAGTAGCTAATGGACCACACGACAAGGTTTTACTGCTTATTTGAAAAGAGTTGTATACCAGTATTATGAAGGATTTATGGTAATTTATATTTGGTTGAAATATAATTCATATGACTTGATTATTTTTGTGGTTTGTTATATAAATGAAGTATATTAAATGTGAATTGGTTTTCAAGTTTGTAGGTTAGATAAATAGTAGATTCGGCCCTGTATAATATAATGTTAATAGTTAGTTTATACAAATACTTATATGATACATTATTTGAGTCTATAAGACACTTATATGAAAGTATTAGGTTAGCATGATCTGCCCCTGTATAATATAATGTTAATAGTTAGTTTATACAAATACTTACGATGTAATTAAATGTTCTGAGTAGTTAGTAATACACGTGACTCTAATCTGACAACAAAGAGGGCTTAGGGGTGTTACAAATGGAGTAATAAAATTATGCATAATCATTAGTGTAAAATAATTTTTTTTGAAGGATTTTCTATTAAATTTATTAAAAATAATTAAATATTAAATATAGTTATTTTGTTTTTCTTTCAAGTTTTAGATTTTAGGCTTTGAATTTATGGTTTCGAATTATAGATTTAGAGTTTTGAATTCAATATTTATTTATTTATTTTTGTTTAATGATAAATTATTTATATTTATTTTTAAATCCTTCAATATTTATGTATAATGTCATTTTAGTATTAATTGATAGTATATAAAATCTATACCCTGACGGTACATCAAAAATCTCCCATAAACAAATTCTTTTAAATACCAACTGAAAAATCTTTAGACACTAGTTATTGAATATAACTTTTGGGAAAAATAGTCCATTAGAAAAAAAAAATGCAAAGGTATACTAAACCTATGCCATTAAAAGTTAATGTTTGGGGTTATGATGGAAATGGGAATGTTCCTTTGTCTACCTCATCCATCCAGCCCACGTAAGTGATAGGAAAATTGATTGTGATCCTTTGATTCAACCAAAACGAGTATATGACAAAGATATTCTACAACCCAACTAAGCTACTCCTTTCTCGTTTCTACTAGAAAACTAGAGCAATTAATTGCAACAAAATATTTTCTTCCACTATCTTCACTTCCCGATAATGGTGTGTAAGCAATGTAGTCTACGGCTCTACGCAATGAAAACAACATGCCAGAAAATCACATAATGAAATTTACGAGTCACAATTTAAATTCATAAAACCACTCAAAACAAAATCTATCCCCTCTCATTAATTGGCTACCTGACATATATAGTTGTTTCTTCTCCCAAGATCTCTCATCGCACCACATAGAACTCCCCTTTCGTTTAAGTTGGCTGACCTTGAATTTGTTTTAGTCAGTTACTCAATTGCATGCTTGCTTATCGGTGGGTTCAAGAAAAAAGCTTGAAGTGGAATTGGTTGGTGTTGATACATAGGGAAGGACAATGAAGATGGAAGATTTACAACATTTTCTTTCCCCTTTCAATTGTATATGACTTCACTGGTCATGCATCAATGCAATTATCCATCCAAAAGCCACGTCTCAATATATTAATTTCAAGACAGCAAAAGTTGGCCATGCATCAACACAGGTGTCATTTCGGTTTCACTATTGTTCAACTAAAAGACCACATTTGGGGATTTTTTAAAGTATAGGAACACATTATCATTATTTATTTTAGTACGTCTTCTTCGTTTGGTTTTATGTGCAATCTATTTGTCTTAATTCCATAGACATAGAGAGAGAGAGAGAGGAGGCATCCTCTTCTATAGGTGGTTTTAAATATTTTTATATTTTTTTACAATTAGTATTTTATTTTAATAATATGATCATCAAATTTTATGTTTCATTTATATGTGTCAAATTTGGGGAAAATAATTTTTTTACTATTTATAGAAATATAGACAATATTTTAAATCAATAATCAAAATATTTGATCAATTCAAAATTTTACGTACATTACAGTACCAAACAAACTTTAACCATTGCTCTAAACCTCTAAACCTTAAATCCTAAATATTAAAATTATATACACATGAATCTAAGTTAATTAATAGTCATAGTAATTGATTTCATAGATATGTATAGTTTTAAAAAATAATTTATTTATTATATTATTAATCAAGGATTTCGTATATAGCTAATGATACTCACAAATTTTGACTACTAATTTATTAAGAATTATTCGAATTGAAGCTATACCTTCATTTATTGAAATCGAAATATTTAACAGACCGAAATCTCAATTTATATCAATTAAATAAATTGTTAGAATTCCTAAAATGATACATTCTTCTTGCTGACTATTATACAATATGGTTTCAAACTCACACGCACACACTACACACTACGCTACCACACAAGTAAACCTATGAATTAAATCTTGGTCATGAGTACAAGTGAACTCCCGCCAATGGCCTCTGATGATATTTACCTCCATTAGAATAATTCGTTTTCCTTTTATTTTGTTATAAATCTCTATTCTAATTATTATTTTTTGGATAATTTTAATTGTGTTATGATTGTCTAACATATTTTCATAATTGAACATATTTTTGTCACTTTTTTTTACTATATTTGATTTAAAAAAATCAAACACATTTCAGTCTGTTTTTATTTTTTTATTTTATTTTATTACTATAGTTGAAAATGAAATAAAATGCATAATTTTAAACTAATGTATATATCTCTCGTATTTTCTCCTCTCATTTTTCTAGTTTAAAAATATTGATTTTTATGCATTAAGATAGAAAATAGTTATCTCTCCTGGTTTTTTTCCTCCAACTTTTCTTCTCAATCCAATACACTCAAAAATTATTTTTTGTTTACTTTTTTACTATCCTCCTATCTTTTTATTTTTCACCCAACTAAGCACACCCTAAACTCCCCTCGGAAGTGTAAATACCTGCATATGTTGGTAATTTATTTTTTAACTCCAATAAGAAGTGTTTATAAATTAAAGAGGCGCTTTCTTAAATTTCAAATTGTGTCATTTATTTGTTTATTTCAAGTGATTCATTATATCAAATTATTATAAAAGAATAAACAACTATGATAAGTACAAAGATCATAATCGATTTTATCAAATTTTTGCCCTCAAAGTGCAGTTTATTGAGGGTAGCTTCTAGCTTCTTTTTTTTCTTTTTTTTTAAGTGAATGCAGGTTCTAGCTACTTAAACACACTTATTTAAGAATCATTAATTGTTTCTCTCGAGATACTCCTTGGAAGCTTGTGTAATAGCTTCTACTGCGACGGTAGGCTTTGGATCTTTAGCTTCAAATTCTTTCTTGACAGCATATGAAATGATAGATTTTATGATGCATGAGTTTTGGGATTTCTCTTTTATATCAAATTCAACGATTAGAACTGAGCAACCAAATGCTAGACAATCACCTTCCAAGGCTTTTGCCGCTTTCACTCTTTTTTTGTCATCAATCACAATGAACTCCTCTGTATAACTTGAATTCCCTGCTTCATCTTCAACATTAGCCCAAACCATTCGAAAACCAAGAGTATTGATCCAAGGCAAAATTGAATTTCGGAGGATATTTAATCATCTCAAAGCAATAAAAACAAGAGTGTTGTCAAAGAAAAACTTGATTTTATAGAGTATTTAAAATCAGCTCAAGCACAAGAAAAAACAGGAATATTGATAAAAGAAAAGCTTGGTTTTAAACAGTATGCATCGCCACCAAGATTTGTTTAAAATAGGGATTAAAGCCTCCGTCAGGCAACTAAGTGTCCATGACCTCAAACTATTAAAAAACTTGATGTTAAAAGGGTATTTTATAGAGGTTTAAGTACCTGGAACGAAAGTGGTTTTGGCAACAGTTCCGACCCCACCATCACCTTTCAAAACCTGAGTGCTCTGGACATTTGGAAGCTTAGGAACAATAATATTTATGAGGCCAAGGTTCCTATAAAGTTCCCAAGCTTCATATGCAGGCGCATTCACTTCAAGCTCCTTCGTAATATGCTTCAATTCCCGAGAATTAACCCCAACGTAGCAAGCAAACAGAACAAAGAAAACCAATGAGAATTGCTTCAGCATTTTTTTTTCTTTGGAATTTTGCTAGCTTTAAACCTTGGAATGATTCTCTGGTTTCTCTATTTCTGCAATTTTCAGGGTTTATATAGAGCATAGAAATAGGTTAATACGTTCACTGAATGATATATTTAAAAATATCTAATCTATAAATCTATAATATATGGCTACCAATAAATCAAGGATTGGACAACGTTGCTTGTCTTTTAAAAATATCTGTAAGAATTTAAAGCAAACAAAAACAAAAATAATGGATGAAGGTAACTTACCTTTTTATTCAGCAAACATTCAACATTTATAAAAAATAAAATCAACATCAACATCTTACTTTCTCCTTAACTTAAGCAATATGCAAAATAACTAACTCTTAAAAAACTGAAATAAACGTGGACATGTTTCAATCCTGAAGCGGTTTCTTAACACTCCTACTTGCTTTAGGAGTTGCAAATACCAAGTCTTGACCTCAGAAGCTCAAACTTGCTAGCAAGTAATGATTTGGTTAAAATGTCCGCAATTTAATTTTCTGTTTTGCAAAAGACAAGGATCACATCTCAATGCTTCAGTTCTTCCCTTAGAAAGAATAGCTTGATATTAAAGTGTTTAGTCTTCCCATGAAACACGAGATTATGAGAGATAGCAATAGCAGCTTGGTTGTCAACAAAAATCTTTGTGCTTTCCTTCTGCTCCAGACCAAGATCAAGTAAAATTTTCCTCAGCCATAAAGCTTGATTACCAGTAGCTGTGGCAGTAATAAACTCTGCTTCGGCAGTGGATTGGGCTACAGTTTCTTGGTTTTTCGAGTTCCATGAGAAAACACCAGAGCCAAAAGTAAAACAGTAACCTGAAGTGCTCCTTGTACAAGCCCAAATTTACCCAGGGCCCAATACCCATTACAACCAAACCAGGGCCAAAATAAAAATAAACCCTAGCCCAACAACCTAAAAAATTTTCAGCCGAAGGGAAACCCTAAAGTGCCGCCGCTCTTCTGACCTCTGGCAGCCACCGACTTTGCCACCGTATGGTCTCCTAACCTACCATCTGCCGCCACCTGCTTTACCAGGACCTGCAAACACGCAACAAAGAGAAGCAGAAGCAGAAGCAGAGGGAAACAAGTCCAGAATAGCAAAAAATTTAGATTTTCTTTCGGCTATAAAACCGATTTGCAAAAACGAAACGGGGAGATTTTTCTTTTAGGTCTTTTCTTCCATTCTTTCTTTCGGCTAAAGCCGAATTTGCTGTAATAGGGGGGACAAAAAATCAAAAACAAAAAAGAGAGAATGAAATAAAAACAAAGATAAAGGTTTTAGTTTACAAAACTTTTTTTGTTCATTTTTTTATTTTTATTTTTGTTTTGTTCAAAATATATATGTATATACGCATATGCAGCAAAAAAGAAAAATAAAAAATACCTTTTTATGAATTTTTGGCAACCGTGCACGGTGGCCGGCGTGACGGTGGCCATGGTGGTCATCGGCCAGGATCCAGGCCAGAGGAGGAGAGCCTGAGAGAGAATGAAATATTTTTTCTTTTTTTTTTCTGGAAGAGGGAAGGGAAATGAGGATTTTCAAAAAAAAAATACCTTTATACTAGTATTGAAACGGCGTCGTTTCATTCAGAGACTTTAGGCACCAAACGGCGCCATTTTGCGCGACCCGAGCGTGACCCGACCCATTACCAGGAGGATCCGCGTGTTTTGTGATTAGGGTATAATTTCTATCCTAGTCCTTATGCTTTTCATTTCATTTTCAATTAAGTACTCTTTTCTTTTGCAATTTCGCCCCGATATTTGTCGCGCTCTCAATTTAGTCATCACCAGGACGGCGCCGTTTTGGAGGGTGAGGGATTATTTCCCATTTAGTCCCTCCTCATTATCGGTGCGTTCAGTTTGGTCCTTTCTCTTTTATTTATTTGCGATTTGACCCCGAATGTTATTTTTTAACTTCAATGTAGCCCTCTGATTGTATTTTGGTTATTTCATTATTAAAACTAATATATTATTATTATTATTATTATTATTATTAGTATTATTATCTATATTATTGTTATTATTGCTATATTTCTATTTATACCTATTTATGTAAATTTTAAATATATTTATCTTATTATCTTATTATTATTTTAAGTACTTATATATATATACGCATATATATATTTTTAAACTTGAAATTATTTTGTTATTCCATTAGTAACATTAATAGTAGTATTATTATCCTTATTTATATTCTTTACCTCAAATTTTGCTACATACATATATACATACATATCTTTGATTTATATATATATACTTATTTATATTTTTTATATATTTTATAATTTATATATACATATATTTATATCTATATACATATTTTCTAAATTTTTATAAGTATATATATATTTATATGTACGTACTTATATATTTTTTATACTTTCTAATTTGCATATACATATTTACATCCATATTTTTTAATTTAATTTGAACATATATAAATTATCATCATTTACTTGTTTATATATCTTTTAAACTTTGATGCATACTTACGTATATTTTTATATTGTATAAATTTTTTTAATATATATATACATATTTTTATTTTCATGAATACATACATATACTTATATGTTTTTTTTTAATATTTTCATATGATTTATATATATACCTACATATTTTTAGATATATACATACTCATGTTTTTCACGCTGTATAATTTATGTATGTACATGGATATGCATATTCATTTTTATATATACGTATATACATTTGCACATTTTATAATTTATAACTTAAATATATTGATATACATACATATATCTTTTATCTTTTATTATTTGTTATTGTCGTTCTATTTGACATTTACTTATTCATTTATTTATGTGTTCGTCATTATTTTTAGGAAATGCTTTATTTCCTATTTTATTTACTTATTATTTCATATATACTTGATTTGTTTTTTTATTTTATTTTTTTTATTGTTGCTCATATTAGTTATGCTTGTATTATCATGTCCATTATCATTTTGTTGCACATATTAATATTGTGTTCATTCCTACCAGTTTATGTTAAATTAATTTTATTTAATGTAAATCAAGGCTTCAAAATAAGTAGAATTTCGTGTTTAGATTCGAGAGGATTGAGCCCTAACGTATTGGGTTCCAATTTTCTTCGTTGAATCTAAATAATCGAGACTACTCTTTATAAAAACATAAATAAAAAGCTCATTATCGAGAATTCAATATTTTGTGTCCTAACGCATTGGATATAATACGTTATTTTCCTGAGATGAGGATTTTACTATTGTTCAACTAAAAGACCACATTTGGGGATTTTTTAAAGTATAGGAACACATTATTATTATTTGTTTTAGTACGTCTTCTTCGTTTGGTTTTATGTGCAATCTATTTGTCTTAATTCCATAGACATAGAGAGAGAGAGAGAGAGGAGGCATCCTCTTTTATAGGTGGTTTTAAATATTTTTATATTTTTTTACAATTAGTATTTTATTTTAATAATATGATCATCAAATTTTATGTTTCATTTATATGTGTCAAATTTGGAAAAAAATATTTTTTTACTATTTATAGAAATATAGACAATATTTTAAATTGATAATCAAAATATTTAATCAATTCAAAATTTTACATACATTACAGTACCAAACAAACTTTAACCATTACTTTAAACCTCTAAACCTTAAATCCTAAATATTAAAATTATATACCCATGAACTAAGTTAATTAATAGTCATAGTAATTGATTTCATAGATATGTATAGTTTAAAAAATAATTTATTTATTATATTATTAATCAAGGTTTTCGTATATAGCTAATGACACTCACAAATTTTGACTACTAATTTATTAAGAATTAATCGAATTGAAGCTATACGTTTATTTATTAAAATCGAAATATTTGCAAGATTGAAATCTCAATTTGTATCGATTAAATAAATCGTTAGAATTCCCAAAATGATACATTTTTCTTGCCGACTATTAAGTAGCCTTTTTCCAATTTTTATTATACAATCACTCACACGTACACCCTACACATGACTACGCTACCACACAAGTAAACCTATGAATTAAATCTTGGTCATGAGTACAAGTGAACTCCCTTTCGGCCAATGGCCTCTTATGATATTTACCTCCATTAGAATAATTCGTTTTCCTTTTATTTTGTTATAAATCTCTATTCTAATTATTATTTTTTTATTTTTTTACTATAGTTGAAAATGAAATAAAATGCACAATTTTAAACTAATGTATTATCTCTCGTATTTTTTCCTCTCATCTTTTTAGTTTGAAAATATTGATTTTTATGCTTTAAGATAGAAAATGATTATCTCTCCTGTTTTTTTTTTCTTTTAACTTTTCTTCTCAATCGAACACACTCAAAATTTATTTTTTATTTACTTTTTTACTATCCTCCTATCTTTTTATTTTTCACCCAACTAAGCACATCCTAAACTCCCTTCGGAAGTGTAAATACCTGCATATGTTGGTAATTTATTTTTTAACTCCAATAAGAAGTGTTTATAAATTAAAGAGGCGCTTTCTTAAATTTCAAATTGTGTCATTTATTTGTTTATTTCAAGTGATTCATTATATCAAATTATTATAAAAGAATAAACAACTATGATAAGTACAAAGATCATAATCGATTTTATCAAATTTTTGCCCCCAAAGTGCAGTTTATTGAGGGTAGCTTCTAGCTTCTTTTTTTTCTTTTTTTTTTAAGTGAATGCAGCTTCTAGCTACTTAAACACACTTATTTAAGAATCATTAATTGTTTCTCTCGAGATACTCCTTGGAAGCTTGTGTAATAGCTTCTACTGCGACGGTAGGCTTTGGATCTTTAGCTTCAAATTCTTTCTTGACAGCATATGAAATGATAGATTTTATGATGCATGAGTTTTGGGATTTCTCTTTTATATCAAATTCAACCATTAGAACTGAGCAACCAAATGCTAGACAATCACCTTCCAAGGCTTTTGCCGCTTTCACTCTTTTTTTGTCATCAATCACAATGAACTCCTCTGTATAACTTGAATTCCCAGCTTCATCTTCAACATTAGCCCAAACCATTCGAAAACCAAGAGTATTGATCCAAGGCAAAATTGAATTTCGGAGGATATTAATCATCTCAAAGCAATAAAAACAAGAGTGTTGTCAAAGAAAAACTTGATTTTATAGAGTATTTAAAATCAGCTCAAGCACAAGAAAAAACAGGAATATTGATAAAAGAAAAGCTTGGTTTTAAACAGTATGCATCGCCACCAAGATTTGTTTAAAATAGGGATTAAAGCCTCCGTCAGGCAACTAAGTGTCCATGACCTCAAACTATTAAAAAACTTGATGTTAAAAGGGTATTTTATAGAGGTTTAAGTACCTGGAACGAAAGTGGTTTTGGCAACAGTTCCGACCCCACCATCACCTTTCAAAACCTGAGTGCTCTGGACATTTGGAAGCTTAGGAACAATAATATTTATGAGGCCGAGGTTCCTATAAAGTTCCCAAGCTTCATATGCAGGCGCATTCACTTCAAGCTCCTTCGTAATATGCTTCAATTCCCGAGAATTAACCCCAACGTAGCAAGCAAACAGAACAAAGAAAACCAATGAGAATTGCTTCAGCATTTTTTTTTCTTTGGAATTTTGCTAGCTTTAAACCTTGGAATGATTCTCTGGTTTCTCTATTTCTGCAATTTTCAGGGTTTATATAGAGCATAGAAATAGGTTAATACGTTCACTGAATGATATATTTAAAAATATCTAATCTATAAATCTATAATATATGGCTACCAATAAATCAAGGATTGGACAACGTTGCTTGTCTTTTAAAAATATCTGTAAGAATTTAAAGCAAACAAAAACAAAAATAATGGATGAAGGTAACTTACCTTTTTATTCAGCAAACATTCAACATTTATAAAAATAAAATAAAATCAACATCTTACTTTCTCCTTAACTTAAGCAATATGCAAAATAACTAACTCTTAAAAAACTGAAATAAACGTGGACATGTTTCAATCCTGAAGCGGTTTCTTAACACTCCTACTTGCTTTAGGAGTTGCAAATACCAAGTCTTGACCTCAGAAGCTCAAACTTGCTAGCAAGTAATGATTTGGTTAAAATGTCCGCAATTTAATTTTCTGTTTTGCAAAAGACAAGGATCACATCTCAATGCTTCAGTTCTTCCCTTAGAAAGAATAGCTTGATATTAAAGTGTTTAGTCTTCCCATGAAACACGAGATTATGAGAGATAGCAATAGCAGCTTGGTTGTCAACAAAAATCTTTGTGCTTTCCTTCTGCTCCAGACCAAGATCAAGTAAAATTTTCCTCAGCCATAAAGCTTGATTACCAGTAGCTGTGGCAGTAATAAACTCTGCTTCGGCAGTGGATTGGGCTACAGTTTCTTGGTTTTTCGAGCTCCATGAGAAAACACCAGAGCCAAAAGTAAAACAGTAACCTGAAGTGCTCCTCATATCATCAATGGAACCTCCCCACTCACTGTCAGAAAAACCAACCAGCTTGAACTCAATGCTCCTTGTGAACTTAACACCAAAAACACTTGTACCTTTGACATATCGCATCACTCTTTTGGCAACCTTGAGATGTAATTCACTTGCAGAATGCATGAATCGCGACAAAATACTTTCAACATTCAAAATATCAGGTATTGTTGCTATGAGATACATCAAGCAACCAATCAATCTCCTGAAATATCCTTCATCAACTTTGTTAGTACTGTCTTCTTTGAACAACTTCTCTTTTTGATTCATTGGAGTACTTACTGCCTTACACTCCTCCATTTGAAACTTCTTCAATATTTCCTTTGCATACTTTTTCTAGCAGATGAAAACTTAACATTGCCCTCGCTTGATCTCCATGCCAAGAAAATAGGTCATGAACCCAAGATCTGTCATTTCAAACACCTTCATCATCTCCTGTTTGGAATTTTGAATATGATCTGTATTGTTTCCTGTAACCAGTAGGTCATCGACATATAGTGAGACAATAAGAATGCTTGTATCATTGTGCTTAACATACAAGGTTGTTTCTGATAGATTTTTTTACAAATCCCAAGTGTAATGGGCTAAATTTGCCGGACCTACATGAAGCTAAAAACAACAGTTTTTTGGCCCAAAACCCAAAACAAAATACAATAACGAATGACCCAAAATTAGCCCCCAGGCCCAAGAACAATTTCAGAAACCCTAGAGTTCTAGGGTAAACTTTGGCCGCCGCAACCATGCCTCCGAATCTCCGCACGATCTTCATACCTGCGCAACAAGGAAGGAAACAAAACAGAATACGACAAGAAAAATCTTTGAAATCACGAATCAAGCAAGCAAGATACTAGAAGATTTTGTTTACTTTTCTTGTTTCATTGTTTGCTATAAAAGTAAACTCAATGCACTGTAACAAGGATCGCGGATCCAGATTCGAAAAAAAATCAATAAAAAACTGGAGTGTTTTCACAAATAACAGAACACCAATAGAGCAAAGATCAATCCAAAGGTTTACATTTTACATTTCTTTATTTTGTTTTATTTTAATCTACTATTTTTTCTATTTTTTCATTCGTATAAAAACAAATAAAAAGGGAAAGAAATAACCTGTATTTGAGTCCTAACCGTCGTGGATGGCCGAGGAAGTCGTCACCGAGGATTGACGGCCAACAATCAAAAGGTTTTCTCGAGATTTGGGCCCTCTCCGTCAATATTTTGGCAATTTCGGGGCTGGATTTGGGTTTAAAGGCTTTAGAAGGGTCGGATCTGAGATTTTTGGCTTTCCGAACACCGCATACAGCGGCGCCGCAGCCGGTGGCCAGTGGCTGGCGCGGGTGGCCGATGATCGGCTGATGGCCGAACTGGACGCCAGAGCTCTGAGGGATGAGAGCTTTTCTTTGGGTTTTTTTTTTGAGAAATGAAAGGAAAATGATTTTTTTGAAGGGTTTTTGGCTTAAATAGCCAACTAAAACGGCGTCGTTTTGGGACATGGGTCGACCCAAGTCCGACCCGACCCGGCCTAGGGTCCGTGCGTTTTGAGCGAAAGGGCAAATTGCCCTTTTGGCCCCTCCGCCTTTCAATATATTTTCGATTTAGTTTTTTTTTTAAATTTACCCCTTTATTTATTTTTCAATTCCAATCTCATCCTTATTGAACGACGCCGTTTAGAGGAGAAGGGAAAATTTCCCTTCCAGCCCCTCTATGTAACTCGCGTGTTCAATTTCGTCCTCCAGACTAATTATTTGCAAATTTTCCCCAGATCTTTTATTTACAGTTCAAATTAGTTTTTTTTTGCTTCCCTTTTTTATTAATTAATTCTTTTTTATTTTTTATTTTTCATATTTAATTATTTTTTTAAATCTATGGATATATATATAGTCTTTTTTTACACATTTATGTATACATACGCATATTTATTTTTTTTAAATATTATGTAATTATTTTTTTATTTTATATATGTAATTATTTTTCATAATCTATACGTATATATTTATTTTTATATATGTATGTATATATATTGATATTTTTAATCAATTTTTTTATATATATGTATATGCATAATTTTGTTTTTAAAATGCAAATGTATGTATTTTTTTATATACTTTATAATTTATTTTTCCCCCTTTATTTTCGTAAATACATCATGTATTATATGTATAAGTTTCATACCCCAAGATTTTATATGTAAATTATGTGTATGTCTTTTAATTTCAATGCATATATTATGTGCCCTTTTATGCTTTACATTTTGTTTATTTTCTTCATTTGATCATTAATTCATGTTTTCCTTTATATGTTAAAAAGAATGTTTTTTATTTTGACCATTTATTTGATATTTTGCATGTGATTATTTTAATTTTGCTTATTTATTTATTTATATTTCTATACCATTGTTGTATGTATTATTGATATCTGTTAAAGAGGCATTTATTCATGCATATAATATAACGTTACATCATTTTTTTTCGATTTTAAAAATAGAAAATTTTCAAAATTGAGATAATGCTCGTATTTAAGATTTTCAAGGAAATTGAGCCCTAACGTATTGGGTTCCGATTTTCTTCGTTAAATCTAACAATCCAACATTTCTCTTTAATCAAAAAATAAGAACTCATTATTGGGAATAAGAACTCATTATTAGGAATTCAACACGTTGTGTCCTAACGTATTGGATGTGACGCATTGATTTCTCGAAATGAAGATTTTTTCTAAAAAAATAATAAAGAAAATATTCCGAGTTTGGGATTTTGGAGGAATTGTGCCCTAACGTATTGGGCCACGATTTCTTAAATCCTGAATAAATGGATATTCTTTTAAATTTTTATTACACGAGTATTCTGGCCTAATTCATTTTTGAGGAAATTAGAATGTCGTGCCCTAACGCATTGGGTGTGGCATTTTCTTTCTCTGAAATGATAAGGGTCTTAATACATAACGTTTTTAAGTTTTTGCTAAGGATTATATTTTTCAAATTTTCGACATTAAGACATTAATTACTTAACTAGGTACCAATTTTTGGGCGTAATGAATGTGCTAATCCTTCCTCATACGTAACCGACTCCCGGACCCATTTTTCTAAAATTCGTAGACTAAAGTCGTTTTTAGGTGACCCAATCACACCTTAATAAAAGATTGGTAGCGACTCCCAATTTTTCCAATTTTTATCGAAAACTAATTTTTAAAAAAAAAATAAAAAAAATGGTTTTGACAGCTTGGCAACTCCGCTGGGGACAAACATTTTTAAAAAAATAAGAGAGTAGAGCCACAAAGTTGATTAATTTTTGTCTTATAGTCGAAAAAATAAAATTCATTTTTAAAAATCCTCTTGCATTCATGCTTAATTGATTTAAGTACTTTAAATTATGTTGCATTATACATTACATGTACTAGATAATTTTACCCTTTAAGTGGGAGTGAGAAGCTATTCCTTCGTGAGGTTTTTACCTTCGTATAGGATAGTGTATCGCTTTCGGGATACATCGATACCTATGCCTTGGTGAGATTTTCATCTCCGTATAGTCATAGGGAAAATGTGTCCTTCTGAAATGAACTTGATCTATATGAGCCTATAATGGGTGAAGATCAAGGAATCTGCTGGTTTGGGTACCTTTACTTTAGAGCCAAACCGCATATAATGAGCCTTAGGAGCTTGCCTTAGGTAGAACTACACTAAACCCTAGTAGATGTCCTAATAGACGTTTTACTCTTCCTTGATTATATGCTTATATTTGATACTGACTTTTGTGTTTTATTTTGTTTGCATGACATGGCATTTCATTTCATCATAAAAGGCATCAGTTTAGATTCAATTGCTAGATAGAAAGCTTGTCATGGAAAAAGGGTTTCTTGATAAAGTAGAGGACAATGCTACTGTCTGAACTTGGTGTGAAACAACGCAGCAAGAAAAGGGTGATAGCCTGGCCGATGGGTATGTATGGGAATTATGGGATTTTACTCGCATCAGTGTAACTCAAAACAATTTGCAAGAGTTGAAGGAAATCTGGGATCAGCGGAATAATGAGGTTAGACAGTTATTTTATGATAATTATGGGGATTTGCTTTATTTTCTTGATGTGAAGGTAGACAAGCATTTGTTTCGAACCCTCGCCCAGTTTTGGAATCCTGCTTACAGTTGCTTCACGTTTGGGAATGTCGATTTGGTGCTTACGATAAAAGAATATGTGGCTTTACTCTGATGTTCAAAGTTTCAAGTGGACAAGGTCTACTCAAGAGCGGTAAATGTGCCAACCTTTTCAAAGAAGCTGATAGGTATAACAGGGATGAGTGAGCAGTGGGTTGCTGCACGGATTAAGCAAAAAGGGGATAGTAAATGCGTTCCTTGGAGAAGTTTGAAAGATGCAATTCTAACACATCCAAATGTGAGAAAGAGGTTAGATGTCTTTGCTTTAAGTATATATGGCTTGGTTGCCTTCCCCAAGGCCTTGGGGCATGTGGATGAAGCAGTCACCGATTTATTTGACCGACTTGATAAGAAGGTTACACCGATTCCGACAATTTTGGTAGAAACCTTCAGGTCATTGAGTGCATGCCGAAAAACAGGTGAGGGCAGATTTATTGGATGTGCACAGCTTCTACTTGTATGGTTTTACAGTCACTTTTGGAGGGTGGATAAGGTTTCGTATCGGGTTTTCTCTGAAAATTATTCACCACTAAAGGAGATAGTAGCTACGCCGAGGAGGGACGACATTCAGAGGAGAAGTGGATGGCAATTCTTCAAAGTCTTCAGGTGGAAGATGTTGGCTGGAGAGCTCCTTGGTTACTTCTAGATGAGATCCTGTATAGGTGTGGTAATTTCGATTGGGTTCCACTACTTGGGATTTGGGGAGCTATTGGATATGCCCCGTTGTTGGTGCTGAGACAGTATAGGTCAAAACAATTTATACCTGAGACCCAAGGGATAGCTGATTGTGAATTTTCATACAAAGATGATGGTTATAGAAAGAAGATTCAAGAGATGTCCAGCGCGTGGAAACAGACTCGCCGAATGAAGGGGTTAGCTGTGGGTCCGATGACAACTCCTGAGTATAATGAATGGTGGGGTAAGAGAATCAACGACAATATACCCAAGGTAAATCAAGAAGGTCGCCAGCCAATAGAAGAGTATTTGCGAGTTATTCCTTCTGAGTTGGAAATCATAAGACGAGATTTTGAGAGAAGAAATGCGGATTTAGAAAAGAAGATAGAGTAAATGGAGGAAGAAAAGACGGGCTTGATATTGGACATATACGTTCAGAAGCTTGAAACTGAGAAATTAAGGAAAGAAAAAAATAAGGCTGAGGAGGAGCTGGGTAGTCTGAAGACAGATTATAAAAAGTTGCGTCTGTCAATGAGAACTGCCGGGCTGGGAAAAACGTCAGAGCAGTGGCGAACAAAAATTTGAGAAGAAAAGGACAGAGCTGATAGATGGGAACAGAAATTCCAAGAAATGCAGAGGCGAAACGAGGCTTTAGAAAAGAGTTTGTCAGAAAGCCAAAAGGAAAAGGGCAAGTTAAAGGATAGGGTGATCGTGTTGGAAGGATCTCTTCGTCAGTATCGAAATCGAAATTCTGAAATAGAGTTGAAAGAAAGCTTGAGCAAGATCGAGGAAATGAAGCAAAGAATCGAAGAGCTAGAAACGACTTTGCAAAATTTTAAAAACCGGATCAAGCACTTGGAAGCGAATAAAAATCATAATAAGGAACAGCTACACTACTTTCAGAACCAAGTTAGGAGCAGAGATTATATTATGGAAGAAGCTGTAGTCCAGATCCGAGAAGTAGCTGATCATGTACAAGCTTTGGCAGTACAAGCAGACATGCTGAGTGTGAAGTATGAATTAGAATCAGATTGGGGGCAAGAGTTAGCTGTGTTACTTAGGAAGATTAGAATGCTGAGTAATAGGGCAAAGCTTTATTTGTAATTCACTTTATGTAAAGAAATTTGCTTTCTAGTAAATTTTTCTTAAATGGAATTGAATCAAAATTGACGCCTTTTTTGCATTCATGCATTGCATTAATTCATATGCATTTAAAAATATTAAAGATTCTAATTAATTTAAATTACTCCTCAGTTAATCTGGAAACCAACCAGCATACTAAACACCGCTACGATACTCGATCAAAAACTAAGGACATGGATCAAAGGATGGAAAGGCTAGAACAGTCCCAAAAGGAAATGCAGGAGTAGCTTCAAAAGCAAAAGAATGAGCAGCAGAAAATGATAGACAAAATGATGGAATCTCAAGGGAGTATGATGGCTCAGTTAACTCAATGGTTCAACAAGGGAACTGATAAAGAAAAAGGCTCTGTTCTCCATGTTGAAGAAGGAGACAATGAGGGACCTGTTTATCCTCCAGACTTTACCTCCCAGCAAGTTGAGATATACCCGCGTAGGTCCTCCGTTACCATTAATCCTCAGTAATTTTAGGGCGACACTGCAACGTTAATGAATCTTCAGACAGGATCAGGCTCTAACCCCGGAGCCAACCTTGTCAATCCTACTATCCCTGACTTCGATGAAACGGCTGGGAAGGAGAAAATGAATGATGAATTGCCAAAACAGCTAGAGGAAAAGTACAAATGGTTGGAAGAGAAATTTAGAGCGATGGAATGTGCGGAAGGCTACAATGGGATGGATGCTAAAGAATTGAGCCTGGTTCCGGATTTAGTACTCCCTTACAAATTCAAAATGCCAGAGTTTGAGAAGTACAAAGGAACTAGTAGCCCCGAAGCTCATATTACCATGTTTTGCAGACGAATGACTGGTTATGTCAATAAGCACCAACTCCTGATACACTGCTTCCAGGATAGCCTCACAGGGGCAGCATCCAAGTGGTACAATCGATTGAACCGTACCCAGATTAATTCATGGAGAGATCTAGCACAGGCATTCATAAAGCAGTACAACCATGTGACTGACATGGTACCTGATAGGATCACTCTGCAGAATATGGAAAAGAAACCCGGTGAAAGTTTTAGGCAATACGCACAGAGATGGAGGGAGATTGCCGTCCAGGTTCAGCCATCTCTTCTAGAAAGAGAGATGACAATGCTTTTCGTTAATACATTGAAGGCCCCATTTATTTCACATATGCTAGGAAGTGCTACTAAAAGCTTTTCTGACATAGTTATGAATGGCGAAATGATAGAAAATGCTATTAGAAGTGGGAAGATAGATGCTGGAGAAAGTAGCAGAAGGTCGGCCTCGAAGAAGAGGGAAAATGAGGTCAACAACACGAGTTCATATTCAAAGAAGAATGAAAGTGGCTGTTAACCAACAAGGATCATCAAAACGAGGATCCGACACAAGGCAAAATACGGAGAAGCTTTAAAATACGCTGATTCTGATGTCGTATAGAGAATTATATCAGAACCTATTCAATGCACACGTGGTTTTCCCTTACCACCTGAAACCTCTGCAGCCTCAATACCCCAAGTGGTATGATGCAAACGCACAATGCGATTGTCACGCAGGAACCGTGGGGCATTCTATAGAACATTGTACGACGTTCAAGAAGCTGGTAGAAAGACTCATAAGCATGGGTGTCGTTAAAGTGGATGATTCGTCCAGTACAGAGAATCCATTACCTAATCACAATGAAAATGGAGTGAACATGATAGGAGGTAACATGGGAAGGGAAATCAAAGAAGATATCGCAAAAGTTAAGATTCCTTTGAGATGGATCTGGAAGAAGATGGTAAAAAGAGGGTTGTTTGTTATGGATTCAAAGAGAAGTTTTGAAAGGATGAAAAATTACTGTGAGTTCCATCATGAGGAAGGACATGAAATTCAAGAATGTACAGAATTCAGAGCCTTGGTTCAAGGCCTGATGGATAACAAGGAAATGGAATTTTATGAAGAAATTAAAGAGGAAGGGAGTATATGTACATCCGAATCCGCGAAGATTCCAAGAGTAGTGCAGCCTGTGGTCATCATCTTGTGACCAAAGAATGATGAAGCGAGAGCGTCAGTAATGCCAAGGATCATAATAAAGAAACTTGCAACCTTTCCTTACCAAGATAGTAGGAAGGTTCCGTGGAACTACGAGTGCAATACAACTATCCCTGGAATGGAGACTACAAAGGACCAGGATGTGAGTGCCGATCTAGAACATGTGGAACAAGAGGGGAAAATAGCTAAGCCTGTGTTGTTCATCAACGAGCCGGTGAAGGAGGAAGAAGCCATGGAATTCCTTAAATTCTTGAAGCACAGCGAGTATAATGTTGTCGAACAGTTGCATAAACAATCGGCTTGCATATCCGTACTAACCTTGCTCTTGAATTCAGAAGTACACCGAAGAGTGTTGATGATGATGCTAAATGAGACCTATGTGGCCAATGATATTTCTGTCGGCAAGTTAGATCGGTTGGTCAATAATATCAGTGCTGATAATTTCATATTCTTCAATGATGATGAAATACCTCTTGGGGGCGTGGGATCTACTAAGGCTTTGCATATCATCGCACGATGCAAGGGGCACATTTTGCCAGGAGTGTTGATTGACAATGGATCAGCTTTGAACGTGTTGCCATTATTCACACTTAACAGGCTTCCCATAGACGGTTTGCACATGAAAACATGCCAAAATATGGTGAGGGCGTTTGACAGTACAGAAAGAAAAGTCATGGGAAGAATTGAGATACCCCTACCGATTGGCCCAATAGTTTATGAGGTAGATTTTGTTGTGATGGATATCAAACCTTCCTACAATTGTTTATTAGGAAGACCATGGATACATTCGGCGGGGGCAGTACCGTCATCATTACATCAGAAGCTGAAGTTAGTGTCAGAAGGTCGGGTAGTGACAATCAACGCCGAAGAGGATGTAATAGCAGCTGTATCCAATGAGATGCCGTACGTGGAGACTAATGATAAGTCAGTAGAATGGTCATTTCGATCTTTGGAGTTTGTAAACACGGCAATTGTGCCTAAAGGAAGCAAAATTTTGGTGCCTAAATTATCCAAAACTACAGAGATAGGTTTGCAGTTGTTGGTAGGAAAAGGAGCTTTACCGGGAAAAGGGCTGGGGAGATATCTTCAAAGGAGGATTGAGGTACCAGTACTGAAAGGAAAGCAAGATCACTTTGGCTTAGGATACAAGCCAGACAGAGGACAGAGAAAGAAGGAGCCAGAAAAAAGACAGAAAAGAAGAAGGGCGCGTCTAAGTGGGGAGAAAGCCAAATGGGAGCCAATGATAATTCCACACGTATCCAAAACCTTTGTATCTGGAGGAGTTATTCATGCTGAGAGAAATATATCGGTTGCGGAAAGCATTGAGGAGACGTTGATATGCAAATCAATGCCATTCATGAGCATGTGAATGAGGAGAGGAGCTGGTTAGATATTCGTCCTTATGAGCCTGGGGGTGTTCTAGACAATTGGACTGCGGAAGAAATACCTGAAGTCTTTAGAACTGTCTCAGAGTAATATTCAGAACAAACTTGTTGTTTTAGCCTAGAAAAAACAAGAACTCTTTTGTAAAATAGGCTTATGTTTGAATATCATTATTTTAATAAAACATCTTTGCAATTGTTTTGAGTAAATATTCTTTCATTATTTCCATACAAGTAAATATATTCTTTCATTTATAATCATTACACAAGTAATTGTACATAAATTCATACATTCTTTTGTAACCATATTAGGTCCCTGTATATCAACGACGTGAATGGCGCCGCTACGAACTTAAAGTGTCATTTTGAACGAAACATGTGTTTAGAGGGATCGCACGACTTTAAAGGTGATGAAGATTGTGGTTTATCTCTGGACTTGTTAAGGATGGTAGAACATGAAGAAAAACAAATCCTACCTCACAAAGAATCAGTAGAAATTGTGAGCTTGGAAGAAGGAAAAGAGGTGAAAATTGGAACTGAGATTTCTATAAAGACAAGACGAGAACTCATTGAATTACTCCGAGAGTTCAAAGACGTCTTTGCATAGTCATACCAGGATATGCCTGGATTGAGCACTGACATTGTGGTACATCGCTTACCTATAAGGGAGGATTGTAAGCTAGTTCAGCAGAAACTAAGAAGAATAAGGCTCGATATTGTGCTTAAAATAAAGGAGGAAGTCAAGAAACAGTTTGAGGCGGGATTTTTACAAGAGGTCAAATGTAACACCCCTTACCCGAGACCGTTTCCGGATTTGAGCACGAGGCATTACTTAGCTTATCTTACTAATTCGGAGTATAAAAACTTGTTTTGAAAATTAATTTCAACATTTACAATAAATCTATCTAATCATGCAGCAGTTACTAAATTAATTATAAATCGAGATACGGGACTCAAAATTTAATTACATAAATTTTCCCAGAAACTAGATTCATATATCTTCCTACGATAAAATTTTTATAATTTTTGGTTCAGCCAATTAGTACAGTTTATTAGTTAAAGTCTCCCCTGTTTTACCACTTGACTGTCCTGACCTCTTGCCACTAAAAATAAATTTTCTCACTATAGGATTTTCATATGATGTTCTCACTTGTTTCTACAGAAAATAGACTCATTAAGGAATCAAAGAATGTAAAATAAAGCTCAAAAATATTTTTTTACAATTTTTAATGACTTTATAAACTCAGAACAGGGGACACCAAAAACAGATCTGACCCTGTCTCATTGAAATTCACATATCTAAAAATATAAAATTCCTTTCGTTAAACCATTATTTTTCAATGAAAATAGACTCAATAAACTTTCAATCTACATATCATTCACCTTCTAAATCATTATATACTATCCTAGGTGATTTTTCAAAGTCATGTCACTGTAGCTGCCTCAAATCTGTTTCTTTGCAAATTTTTACTCTTTCATGATTTCCATGCATGATTTATCACCTAAACATACATAGTACCAAACACATTCATACTTAACCATTTTAAAAGCCAAACATTATCACATACTCACACATCTTCCTTTAGCAATATCATATATACAAACATTCAAAATGACTAATTCCTTTACATCACTTAGGTATATATATTACTTAGGTATATACATTATTTAGGTACATGCCACGTTATCAAAAGAAAAGTACATCACTAAAATTTCTCTAAGGTCTGGATTACTCTGGATGCTGGACCGGACATTGGCTTTCTACTAACCTGCGCACGGAAATAACCGTACGCTGAGTATAGGTATACTCAGTGGTATTACCATAATTCAAATTCATAACATTAATCAATAAATTATATACATTTAATTTATGTCTACAATTATTCATTAATCGTCTCATACTTTAAAACAACTTGATCACTAATAACAATAAACAATATTTCAATTCTATATTTAATTGTATTCATACCTTATTTCACTATCTAAATTTTATTGGATTTTCCAACATCTCATTTTAATAACTCATTCCAAATCCATACAAATTCAATCAATTTATCAACTCATTCATTATCATTTCTATTTATATTCAATTTATACTTTAATCTTTTAATAATCAAATTAAACATTTAGACCAACATGTTTCAATAATAATAACAACTAATTTTATAAAATTGTATTCAAATTAACTCATACACTGTTTCTTAATTCAATTTATACCATTAATCTTTCAATAAACATTTAATATATTAAATCAACTTGTTTCAACAACAATAATAATAATAACTATCTTTTAATTCGATTCGTTCATTTATAATCAATTTACACTTATAATCTTTTAACACTCAATTTATTCATTAAATCTATAAATAAATTTCAATAACCTATATTCAATTAAATTCACATATTATTTCACTATTTCAAATCATTTTATTTTCACTTCTCATTTATCAACAATAGCTATTTCAATTTGCTTTTTCTTACTTATATTTTTACATCATCTCATACTGCCAAAACCATTTCATGAACTATATAGTTATCTATTTCTTGAACCCATGGTTCATACATTTCATTTCCATATCTCAATTTAATATCTCATTTTGATTCATATTCAAGATCATTCAATAAAATTTATATTATCAAAATTATTCATGTACCCCTATTAACTTGACTCAGACTTTGGCGGATACACGGATTCCAACCAATCACACCAATACGGCACATAGTGCCTAATACGGTACATAGTACCTGAACAGTAACGGAAGTAGTAACAGTAACAGTAACAATATTCAACACACAAAGTGCTGAATCTGTAACAGTAACGGTAACAGTATTCGACACACAAAGCGCCGAATCGGAAACAGTAACAGTAGTCGGCACATAAGTGCCTGATCAGTAAGCCGGCAAATACCCGTACTCTTCCATATCCTATGGCATGCCAACTATATCCGACTAGCCCGACTAGTTAATAGGGTATTTAACTCACTTTTCAGTACAATTTTCGTCTTAGTTCAGTATCAATTATAAATTCCTTATTTCAATCAGTTTCACAGTATTACAGTAATTTATTACTTCAGTAATTTCATAATTCAATGCATTATACATAACAATATTCGATATTTTCACAATTCACTCAGTACTCAAAACAATATCTATATCCAGTATTCCATAATTCAGTTCAGTATCAGTCTCACATATCAATTTCCACTTTCTCAATTCAATTCCAATAAAATCCTTATCAATCACCAATTCAATATAATTTCATTCAGTTCAATATCAGTACTTAATTTCAATAATTATATTCACTAGAAATCTACTCCATTCAAAGCAATATTATCATACCAAATTTATTACTTTATTTATTTACCATACATTCTAATTAAAACACAATAATTAATAATAATTAGATTTGAATTATGGTAATACTAACCGAAATTTTTCTCGAGTCACTCCTTGTCCACATTTTTCCTTTCCTTTCTCGGACAATGACTCTTGCACGACATTACCTACGTAATTAAACAATTAAAAATCGTTAATACACAATTTCATCAAAATATTTCCATTTATACCTAAACCTTACCTAGATTCTAATTTAATCCCTTATCAATACTAATTTTATTTTCCCAATCTAAATCCATATTCTCTCTTAATTCTTACTATAAACTCACTTTAATTCTTCATTTTCACCACAAATCCCTAATTTCAAAATTCTCTCAATTTAATCCCTATTAATTCAAAACCCATAATTTATTTTACAAATTAACCTTTTACTAACTTCTAACTTGAAATTCAATCAATTTAACCCCTAATTCTTTCATTTATTCAATGTAATCAACGTCTAGAAATATAATAACTTCCAAAATTTCAACATAAACCATGAAATATTTTGTTCTAGAACTCCAAAAACTCAAAAATTACAAGAAAAGGACTTAATTTGACTTATCAATTGAGCTTGAAACCTCAAAACCTCAATTTTCCCTTTTCTTTCTTTCTTTTCTTTCTTTCCTTCTTTCCTTCTCTGTTTCGTTTGCCTATCCTGTTTCTATTCCCTTTTTCTATCTTTTATTTCTTTTATTTAATTAATAATAATATAATAAATAAATATCTTTTACTTAATTAATAAGTATGTACATATATTAATTACAAATGTATACATATATTTATTACACATGTATTTATAATTACCACACACTTGTCACTTTTTATGTTTAATTATTAATTTAGTCCTTTCACCTTTTTCTATTTTATAATTAACTTTCACACTTAATTCAATTTAGTCCTAATACTCAATTAACTTTAATTTAACTAAATTCACTTAACTAAAATCCAATTGGTGATATAACTAATTCTATAAACATTTTTAATAATTATTTTACGAGTTCGTTTTATCAAGACGGAGACCCGATAATTCACTAATTCAAAAATATTTCTAAAATCACGCTTAACTTATAATTATTAATTAATAAATTTTTCTAACTTTTTTTTTCGAATTTAGTGATCTCAAATCACTATTCTGAAACTACTGAAAATTGGGCTGTTACATCAAATATTCTGAATGGGTAGCCAACATTGTTCCAGTTTCTAAAAAAGATGGAAAAGTGCGAATGTGCGTAGATTACAGAGATTTGAACAAAGCAAGCCCAAAAGACAATTTCCCATTGCCGCATATTGATACTCTGGTCGATAATACAGCGGGATATTCGCTGTTTTCTTTCATGGATGGGTTCTCAGGATATAATCAGATAAAGATGCATCCGGAGGATATGGGAAAAACTACAGTCATTACTTTGTGGGGAACATTTTGCTATAAAGTAATGCCATTCGGATTAAAGAATGCAGGAGCAACATATCAGAGAGCCATGGTAGCCTTGTTTCATGATATGATGCACAAAGAAATTGAGGTGTATGTTGATGATATGATAGCCAAATCTAGAACAGAGGAGAAGCATGTACAGGTCCTAAGAAAATTGTTCTTAAGACTAAGGAAGTTTCAGCTCAAGCTCAACCCGACAAAATGCACTTTTGGAACCAGGTCAGGAAAGTTATTGGGCTTCATAGTCAGTGAAAGAGGAATCGAGATTGACCCAGACAAAGTCAAGGCAATACGAGATTTACCACCACCACGTACTCAGAAAAAAGTTTGAGGTTTCTTAGGAAGACTGAATTATATTGCTCAGTTCATTTCACAGTTGACCGAGAAATGTGATCCTATATTTCTCCTTTTGAAGAAACATAATCCTGATGTCTGGAATGAAGAATGCCAGAAAGCCTTTGAAAAGATAAAGCAATACTTATCCAATACTCCATTGCTGTCACCACCTAGCCCAGATAGACCCTTAATTTTGTATTTAACGGTGTTCGACAACTCCATGGGATGTGTGTTGGGTCAGCATGATGCGACTGGAAAGAAGGAAAATGCGATATACTATCTCAGTAAGAAATTCACTGATTGTGAAATGAGATATTCGCCTATTGAAAAATTATGTTGCGCCTTGATTTGGACGACCAAGAGGTTGATGCAATACTTACTCTATCATACGACTTGGCTAATTTCAAAATTAGACCCTTTAAAGTATATGATGGAGTCAACGGCGTTGAATGGGAGAATGGCTAGATGGCAAATCTTGCTCTCCGAGTTCGATATAGTATATGTGAGTCAGAAGGCCATCAAGGGGAGTGCGATAGCAGATTTCTTGGCTAGCAGAGCTTTAGAAGATTATGAGCCTCTAGACTTTGATTTCCCGAATGAAGATTTGATGTATGTGGCGAATGCTGAAGAGAATCCCCAAGAAAATCATTCTTGGAGATTAAACTTTGACGGAGCATCGAATGCGTTAGGCAATGGGATTGGGGCAGTCTTGGTATCTCCAAATGGAGATTATCATCCTTTTACCAGTAGATTGGACTTTGATTGCACTAATAACATGGCTGAGTACGAAGCTTGCATCATGGGTATCCGGGCAGCCAAAGAGCGAAAAATTAAAACACTAGAAGTATACAGAGACTCAGCATTGGTAATATACCAACTAAGAGGGGAATGGGAAATAAGAGACCCTAAGTTAATCCGTTATCAGATTCTGGTTCTAGAATTGATTGAAGAATTTAACAACATTACCTTCTGTTATCTCCTACGGGAAGAAAACCAGATGGCTGATGCTCTGGCCACTTTAGCCTCCATGATTAAAGTGAACAAATTAGAGGACATGAAGCCCATTCAAATTAGTATTTATGAGATCCCGACCCACTGCTACAGTATTGAAGAAGTGGAGAATGATGATCGACCCTGGTACCAAGATATATTACTATATGTGAAGAATCGTGAATATCCTGATCATGCAACACAGAATGATAAGAGGACGTTGAGGAGATTAGCTATTAACTATGTCCTAGATGAAGAGATTCTATACAAAAATGGAAAAGATCGAGTACTGTTGAGATGCGTGGATGCTGTGGAGGCTACGAAAATTTTAGAAGAAGTCCATGAGGGTATTTGTGGAACACACGCCAATGGATTCACCATGGCTAGACAGATCATGAGGTTCGGATATTACTGGTCCACTATGGAAGGAGATTGCATCAATTATGCCAAGAAGTGCCATAAATGCCAAATTTATGGAGATAAAATGCATGTTCCTCCCTCACCTCTTTATGTTATGACCTCTCCATGGCCTTTCTCCATGTGTGGGATGGATGTCGTTGGGCCAATATCGCCGAAAGCTTCTAATGGACATCGTTTCATTTTTGTGGTTATTGACTACTTCACTAAGTGGGTAGAAGCAGTCTCATATGCTAATGTCACGAAGTCAGGAGTCGGTAAGTTTTTGAAGAAAGAGATTATATGTCGATATGGAATGCCTGAAAGGATCATATCTGACAATACGTTGAATTTGAACAACAGCACAATAGCAGAAGTCTGTAAACAGTTTAATATCAGACACCATAATTCGTCACCATATCGTCCAAAAATGAATGGTGCAATAGAGGCGGCCAACAAAAATATTAAGAAGATTGTGGCGAAAATGGCTGAAACTTACAAGGATTGGCATGAGAAGTTACCATTCGCTCTTCTGGCTTACCGAACATCTATCAAGACTTCCACCGGGGCAACACATTTTTCTTTGGTTTATGGGATGGAAGCAGTCCTACCCATTGAGGTTGAAATTCCCTCTCTCTGGGTATTGGCTGAATTAAAATCGGATGAAGCCGAATGGATCCAATCTCAGTATGATCAGTTGAACCTGATAGAAGAGAAAAGACTAAAAGCTATTCGTCATGGTCAAATGTATCAGAAGCGAATGATGCGAGCTTATAATAAGAAGGTTCGTCCTAGAGAATTTCGTGAGGAGATTTGGTTTTGAAAAAGGCTTTTTCTGGATGCGCTTTGATTTTGAGTGAAATGGATGGTAAAAACTTACCGAGTCCTGTAAATTCTGATTCAGTCAAGAAATATTTCACTTGAGGGCAAAAGAGTAATCAAAGTGAAAACCCGCAAAGGGCACTTTGATCCCTAAAAAAAGGGGAGAGGCCAAGGTGAAAACCTGAAAAGGGCGCTTTGAGACCAAAGGGGGTTTGAGTTAAAAACCCGAGAAGGGCGGCTCAAACACTGTCAGATTGGGGTGTATGGTGATCCTACTAAGTCAACAAGAAAAAGAAATACGACGTCTTGGGGCATCGACAAAGTACTGTAAATCCCCTAAACATATGTTAAATTCAGGATGGTTCCTGGTTTGCACGGAGAAGTTCAAGCGGCGATATCTAAGGCACATAGTCTTCATATTACTTGTACCAAGTTTGTTTGCTCTTGTAAATACTTCATTCTTTGCTGTTCTTGAATACTTTTTCTTTTCAAGACACTTGCTATCAATAAATTCCTTTTCTATTATTCGAGTTATGGCCTGGATTAATTCATTTTTTACTCAATATTTCATAATCTTTGAGCAAGCATGTTGCATTATAGTAATGATTAATGGACTAAAAAACTTTCACAAAAGAAGTTTTGCATATTACTCTTGGAATTTCTAAATAGTTTAGTAACCTGAAGCAGGACTATTTGTTTAGAACGCACCAGGTTTAAAAGTCTAATAAGCAAAAAGTCTAAATGAAGACTGTTCTTTCAGACTTTGTTGTCTAAATACTGAATGAGATGACAAGAAGTCTTGATTGGTGACAAAGCTTCAATCACCAAGGAGTAGGAAGAAATTCCCTCCAGAAGGAAAACTCTTCATTTGTGCATGAGCATTTGGTATGACACCGTGGGAATGGTGCAAAAGAGTTTCATGGTCTACATCCTTGAATTACGATAGGAGAGGATTGAGAAGAGTCAAATTTCCCTACCATTGGGTCATAGTGGAAGGAGGACGGTACAAATTCTGCGTCCTAGTGGATTGAGCTTTGAAGTTCACAATGGGGGGCAATTTGATTAAGTGTTTCTTTGGAGATGTCAGCCAAGCAGAAGGCGTCAGCAAAAAAACCTTAATAAATGATAACTTGAGTGATAATTCTCGAAAAATGACATTTTGTATCCATTCAAATGTCATTCATACATGTCCAGTTAGGAGCATTGAATTCATTTTGATCATAACATCCTAATCGCTAGGCATAATTTCATAAAATCAATTCAAAGGTCATGTTCCCTCGAGAACAGATCGGTGGCCAATAATCCTATTTCCCTGAAGTTGCAGTGGAGAGGATTAAAACATTGGATCTTATCTCTCTGAAGTTGCAGAGAGTAGATCCCATCTAGTCTTATCTCCTTGAAGTTGCAGGGGAGCAGACTAAGTAAGCAAGTTTTATCCTCCTGAAGTTACAGTGAGGCAGACTGAAGATTGCAAACCTTATCTTCCTGAAGTTGCAGTAGAGCAGGTTAAAGCCGATAGTCCTATCTCCCTGAAGTTGTAGTGGAGCGGATTAGAACCTTGGATATTATTTCTCTGAAGTTGTAGAGAGCATATCCCATCTAGTCTTATCTCCCTGAAGTTGCAGTGGAGCAGACTAAGTAAGCAAGTCTTATCCTCCTGAAGTTGCAGTGAGGCAGACTGCAGATTGGAAACCTTATCTCCCTGAAGTTGCAGTGGAGCAGGTTAAAGCCGATAATCCTATCTCCCTGAAGTTGCAGTGGAGCGGATTAAAACTTTGGATCATAACTCTTTGAAGTTGCAGTGAGCAGATCGCATCTAGTCTTATCTCTCTAAAGAGGTAGTGGAGCAGACTAAGTAAGCAAGTCTTATCCTCCTGAAGTTGCAATGGAGCGGATTAGAACCACAAATCTTGGATCTTATTCTCTGAAGTTGCATAGAGCATATCACATCTAGTCTTATCTCCCTGAAGTTGCAGAGGAGTAGATTGAAGCACTAGTTCCTATACCTCTGAAGATGCAGTAGGAAGGAATAGGGCTACCTGAAGAAGAAGAGTACCAAGGTCCAACATAACCGGACAAAATTGGCCATTTCTAAAGTCTTTGCTCTGTTCCCATTACATGATAACGAGCAAAGAGGGGCAGCTATAATGGGCCAAATTTTCCCGGCCTACGTGAAGCTAAACACAACAGTTTTTTGGCCCAAAACCAAAAACAAAATACAATAACGAATGACCCAAAACTAGCCCTCAGGCCCAAGAACAATTTCAGAAACCCTAGAGTTCTAAGGTAAACTTTGGCCACAGCAACCATGCCCCTGAATCTCTTCACGATCTTCATACCTGCGCAACAAGGAAGGAAACAAAACAGAATACGGCAAGAAAAGTCTTTGAAATCGCGAATCAAGCAAGATACTAGAAGATTTTGTTTACTTTTCTTGTTTCATTGTTTGCTATAAAAGCAAACTCAATACACTGTAATAAGGATCACGGATCCAGATTCGAAAAAAATCAATAAAAAACTGGAGTGTTTTCACAAATAACAGAACACCAATAGAGCAAAGATCAATCCAAAGGTTTACATTTTAAATTTCTTTATTTTGTTTTATTTTAATCTACTGTTTTTTTCTTTTTTTCATTCATCTAAAACAAATAAAAAGGGAAAGAAATAACCTGTATTCGAGTCCTAACCGCCGTGGATGGCCGAGGAAGTCGTCACCGAGGATTGACGGCCAAAAACTGAAAGGTTTTCTCGAGATTTGGGCCCTCTATGTCAATATTTTGGCAATTTCGGGGCTGGATTCGGGTTTAAAGGCTTTAGAAGGGTCGAATCTGAGATTTTCGACTATCTGACCACCGCATACGGCGGTGCCACAGTAGGTGGCCGACGCCGGTGGCCGATGGTCGGACTGGACGCCGGAGCTCTAAGGGACGAGAGCTTTTCTTTGGTTTTTTTTGAGAAATGAAAGGAAAATGATTTTTTTGAAGGGTTTTTGGCTTAAATAGCCAACTAAAACGGCGTCGTTTTGGGACATTGGTCGACCCAAGTCCGACCCGACCCAGCCTAGGGTCTGCGCGTTTTGAGCGGAGGGGCAAATTGCGCTTTTGGCCCTTCCGCCTTTCAATATATTTTCGATTTAGTTTTTTTATTTTTTTTAAATTTACCCCTTTATTTATTTTTCAATTCCAATCTCATCCTTATTGAACGACGCCGTTTAGATGAGAAGGGAAAATTTCCCTTCCAGCCCCTCTATGTAACTCGCGCGTTCAATTTCGTCTTCCAAACTTCGATTATTTACAGATTTGCCCCAGATCTTTTATTTACAGTTCAAATTAGTTTTTTTTTGCTTCCCTTTTTTTATTAATTAATTCTTTTTTATTTTTTATTTTTCATATTTAATTATTTTTTTAAATCTATGGATATATATAGTCTTTTTTTACACATTTATGTATACATACGCATATTTATTTTTTTAAATATTATGTAATTATTTTTTTATTTTATATATGTAATTATTTTTCATAACTATACGTATATATTTATTTTTATATATGTATGTATATATATTGATATTTTTAATCAATTTTTTATATATATGTATATGCATAAATTTGTTTTTAAAATGCAAATGTATGTATTTTTTTATATACTTTATAATTTATTTTTTCCCCTTTTTTTCGTAAATACATCATGTATTATATGTATAAGTTTCATAGCCCAAGATTTCATATGTAAATTATGTGTACGTCTTTTAATTTCAATGCATATATTATGTGCCCTTTTATGCTTTACATTTTGTTTATTTTCTTCATTTGATCATTAATTCATGTTTTCGTTTATATGTTAAAAAGAATATTTTTTTATTTTGACCATTTATTTGATATTTTGCATGTGATTATTTTAATTTTTCTTATTTATTTATTTATATTTCTATACCATTGTTGTATGTATTATTGATATGTGTTAAAGAGGCATTTATTCATGCATATAATATAACGTTACATCATTTTTTTTATTTTAAAAATAGAAAATTTTCAAAATTGAGATAATGCTCGTGTTTAAGATTTTCAAGGAAATTGAGCCCTAACGTATTGGGTTCCGATTTTCTTCGTTAAATCTAACAATCGAGCATTTCTCTTTAATCAAAAAATAAGAACTCATTATTGGGAATTCAACACGTTGTGTCCTAACGTATTGGATGTGACGCATTGATTTCTCGAAATGAAGATTTTTTCTAAAAAAATAATAAAGGAAATATTCCGAGTTTGGGATTTTGGAGGAATTGTGCCCTAACGTATTGGGCCGCGATTTCTTAAATCCTGAATAAATGGATATTCTTTTAAATTTTTATTACACGAGTATTCTGGTCTAATTCATTTTTGAGGAAATTAGAATGTCGTGCCCTAACGCATTAGGTGTGGCATTTTCTTTCTCTGAAATGATAAGGGTCTTAATACATAACGTTTTTAAGTTTTTGCTAAGGATTATATTTTTCAAATTTTCGACATTAAGACATTAATTAATTAACTAGGTACCAATTTTTGGGATTAATGAGGGTGCTAATCCTTCCTCATAAGTAACCGACTCCCGGACTCGTTTTTCTAAAATTCGTAGACCAAAGTCGTTTTTAGGTGACCCAATCACACCTTAATAAAAGATTGGTGGTGACTCCCAATTTTTCCAATTTTTATCAAAAACTAATTTTTGTTTTTTTTAAAAAATGGTTTCGACACCAAGTTCTACAAATGTTCATCAATTTGGAGCTTGTTTTAGACCATAAAGGGCCTTCTTAAGAAGATAGACTTTGTCTCCTTCACCTTCCTTCCCAAATCCTTGGTGCTGCTCAACATAAATTTCTTCTTGTAAGACACCATTTAAAAAAGCTGATTTGACATCCAACTGGAATGCTTTCCAACCTTTTTGTGCAGCTAATGCGAGCAGTAACCTGGTTGTGTCCAATCTAGCAACAGGAGCAAAAGTGTCAAAATAATCGACACCAAAGATTTGAGCATACCCTTTAACCACTAGCCTGGCTTTGTATTTGTTAAGTGAGCCATTAGCATTGAGCTTGGTTCTAAATACCCACTTAACTCCAATTACATTCCTACCTTGAGGGCTGCCCACAAGAATCCAAGTTTTGTTTTTCTCTATCATCGACAGCTCCTCCTCCATTGCAACTATCCATTTTTTATCCGTCTTTACTTCTGCAAAGTTAGCAGGTTCACACATAGAAACAGTGTACCTTTCATAAATATCTGAGAACAACCTTGTTCCTCTCACGGAAGTATCATCTACTGTTTCATTCTGCCAGTCATTTTCTTCTTCGATGCTTGAATCAGAAAATTTGAATTTCAGTTCTGTCTTGGTCTGAGCCTTCTTCTTCGCACCATCCCAGCTCTACTCTTCATCCTCCATGAAGTGAACATTCCTACTAATAACAATATTTCCAGTTTGTGGTTGAAAAATTTTTTAGGCCTCGCTAATAGTACTATAACCTATAAATATACCAGGTGAGGCTCTCCTATCAAGTTTGTCATGTTTGCTATGTGGAACATGAGTAGAACACAAGCAACCAAATACTTTAAGAAATTTAGAAATGGTTTGTAACCATACCATGCTTCAAATGGTGTCTGTTCCTTCACTGCCTTTGTTGGAAGCCTATTTTATAGAAACACAGTCTTATTTACTGCCTCTGCCCAAAATTTATTTAGCAAATTCTTCTCATGCAGCACACATCTCGACATTTCCATGATGTATCTGTTTCTTCTTTCACTAAGTCTATTTTGTTGAGGAGTGTAAGGAGTTTTAAGTTGATGCTCTATGCCAAAATCTTCACAAAACTTGTTAAACTTTGCCGAAGTGTACTCCTTCCCATTTTCAGGCCTTATTCTCTAAATTTTGTAGCCATTTTCATTTTCTACTCTTGCTTTGAACTTTCAAAAAACTTGAGCTACTTCTGATTTAAACATCAAGAAAAAAATCTAGCACATTCTGGTGAAGTCATCAATAAAGACAATATAATAGCGACTACTTTTTAAAGAATGTGTACTTTAAAGGCCTACAACATCAGTGTGAATGAGCTGTAACTTGTAAGTGGCTCTCCAGGTTGACTTAAGAAATGACTTCCTATTTTTCTTTCCAAACTGACACGCTTTGCAGCTTGAAATTGTATCACTCAGCTTGGGAACATCAAGTGCCAACTCCTTTTCTCTTAATTGTAGTAGCCATTGATGATTATAGTGTTCGACTCTCTTGTGCCAAATCTGCGTGACATCTTCTTTGAGAGTAAAAGCAGATTTTTCCTCCTTTAAAGGATTGAGTGAAAAACTCTTTCTTTTCATTTTTACTCTGAAGATATCTTGATTAGTTGCATCCTTAATCAAACAATATTCATCTTCAAAAATAACTTTAAAGCCTTTTTCAATAAGTGTAACACCCCTAAATCCAGCCTAGAAGTTAGGCCCGAATCTGGCATGTCACATTGAAGAGTTTTTTGAAAACCATGTTTTCATTAAAAACCCTTATTGAAATTTCAAGTTCTTGCCATTTAAAACTTGTACAAAACCTCAGTTTGTGTTTGTTTATTTTCAATCTAGGTTTAATAAAATGTTATTACCTTCAAAACCTTATTATTGCGAAAGCTTAATTTAAAAGTAACCAATTTACAAAAACGTGATGTTTAAAGATTAAGTTGTGAAAGCGTAGTGTTTTGAAAACAGTTATTATTTTGGAAAATCATGTTCTACTTCTAGCAAATATAAATCACATCAAATCCAAGATTAAAGACCAGAAATTAAAAGAAGCCTTATTACAACTCGAATCAAAACCAAATTACTTAAGTAAATGAGCAAAACAAAATAAAACTTGTCCAGTTGTGTGGCCCTCTCCAAGTCCCTCGCAACTCTGAACCGTCTAATGCTAGGGATCACCTGAAAGGTTAAAAACGTGGTGAGTTTATGAAAACTCAGTGTGCAAGCTCCTTATTAAAAAACCATAATTAGTCTACGCCTGAGCCCTTTGACAGTAACAGTACAGTGTGGGCATTAGCCCAAAACAGAAACAGTGTGGGCCTAAGCCTGATACAGTATCAGTATGGTGCAAGTATGCAAACCCATTCCAATCCAGCCATCACACCACCCGTACCAACCCAACACACCATGTAGGGATAGAGTCCACCCACCTAGCCCTCACACCAATATTACAGCATAGCTGCCAGTAGTCAGAATGGCTAAGAGCCGTAAACAGGATAGCTATAAGCTATAAACAGGCTACAAGCCATAAGTATAGTAATATGTTTGGCACAAAGCCATCAGTAGCAGTGATATGATCGGTACACAGCCATCAGTAACGGTAATATGATCGACATAAAGCCATCAGTAACGATAATATGATCAGCATAAAGCCATCAGTAACAGTAATATGATCAGTACAAAGCCATCAGTAACAGTAATATGACCGGCACAAAGCCATTAGTAGCATCACAGCAAAGCTGCCAGTAGTAAAGCTACCAGCAGCAGTATCGCATCAAAGTTGCCATTATAGTATATGTGGCCAAGCCACTAATAACAGTGATTGTGGCAGAGCCACCAGTACAGTACTTCCTCTATAACAGTATCCCAACCCCATGCAATATGTCGTGTATGCAGAATGCCATACTTAGAATCAGTCATTCAAATCACAAACAAATCGGTCATACCAAACACAGATAAATCAGTCATTTAACCATAGACAATTCAATCATTTGATCTCGAGAATATTACGATCATTTTACCCTATAGGGGTATTACGGTCATTTTACCCTATAGGGGAATTATGATCATTTTATCCTACAGGGGCATTACGATTATTTAACAACCTTTTTGAAGGTCTACAGTCACCTCGAGCGACACAGATAACCTAAATGGTCATACGGTAGAAATGGGCCTAAGGTCCATATTCGGCCTAAGTTAGCCCACAAGCTCATGTGGCCCATTTAGCCCAAATTCAGCCACAACTATGCGAACGTTATAGCCCAGTCCAGTATTTGCCACTTAACGTGATTTATATCCATGTGGGGCCCATGAGCCTATTAGGCCCACATGACCCATTCCAGCCCAACGAGGCCCATAACAGCCCAAGAGCATGAGAGCGCTTATGGTGGCCTCAACAGTCTAACACCCGTATTCATGGGCTTGGTTCACAGCACAAGTGCTCACACATCCATGTGGCATCAATTGTCGTATTTTTGGTTTTTCAACTTTACGACAGTAATGCTTTACGGTGTATAGATACACACACACTTTTAGCTTTTCAACCGATCATCAAATACTAAATACAATACACACCTGAATACGAACTCTTGCGAACAGCCCACGAGCAACATTAAACAAGGTATTTATCAATTGCTTGACAATAGGATCTCGACCTTCATTGATAGTTATCTACATATAAAACGAATTTAGTAATCAAGATTGCTTCTATATATGGTTTGAATCTATGGTTATCAGCCTAAAGAAAACGCAAACTCCAAACAAGGGAAATTCATATTCGACCAATACCAACCCACGACAACATATTTCAGTTCAGATCATTCACTGCGAGTAGTATTACCTTCGGTCAAGAATGAAAGAGAAAGGTCCAATCGCTTCTACAGCGTTGGAGAACTCCTCCACTCCTCACGAATTTTTTAAACCTAGAAAAATACCATAACAAAGGTAACAAAAAAAGATAAGAATCGACATCTAAGGAAATAGAAGAGAAAAGCTGAAAGAGTAGAGATTCAGGGACCTACCAATCGATATTCTGCCAACGAAAACTATTTGAGTGACAGGGAAGAGAAGTTAGAATCGAGAGGCAGATGAGGTGGTCATCCACCGCGGCTTGAGAGAGAGGGTGAATAGAAGAGAATCGATAATCAAGGACAAGGGAGAGGGTTGATGGGATAAACAATATCCACTAAGAAGGGAGGAAACGCTCAGCTACCCAAAACCAAAAATAAGTAAAGGCAAAGTACCAATGAGGGAGAGAAAGGAAGTTGATCCAGCAAAGAACGATTTTGAAGAACAAAAACCCAATTACCTGAATAGACACTAATGGCAATCGGCTACCAAAACACACAATACAAAATAGGGAGAAAAACAACACAACAAGAGGTATACATTTCTGAAATAGAGAGCAAAAATGCAACCTCTTTCGACACAAGACTAAAAGTCATAAGACCGAATTTGCACCATGGGAAACCCACTTTCAGCCAACTACTACTACACCCCTAATTCCACTCCCCAAATCTCTCAACACTCCTAATTTGATACACTTTCAAACTCTTCCAAATCCTTATCCCATGAATCACTCCCCCAAGACCAATTCCACAACCATCTGAGCAAAATCCCACTACAACACAACCACTAGGCATCATAACTGCAAAATAAAACCTCCATTGCTCATCCCAAGACTTGAACCTTAAACCTCTTGCCGACTATAACACCATCTTGCCACTAGACCATCCACTCTCTTTGTGTCACCTTTTACCACATTTTATTTTTAAAGCCTACTTACTTACTCCCAGGGTTTTATTCACCTAAAACCAAAATTTTTGCTAGAGCCCAGGTTTGAACCCAGGACTTCTCCAGGACTTCTCAGGACCCTTAACCACTAAAGCAGACATACTTTTGTGTTATTAACTTGCACAGCTAAAATATCTAAGAGTAGTCTCTTATCCGCTTCCAAGCTCAAATACTTCTAGGACCGAAATTTAGGGTGTTACAATAAGTTTCCCCACACTGAACAAATTTTGTCAATGTTAGGGACAAAAAGAACATCATGTATATGTTTTGTACCTGTACAACTTGCAATTACAACAGTTCCCTTTCTTTTGATAGAGATGTAATCCCCATTGCCAATTTTAACTTTGGTGATGCTAGTTGGCTTCAAATCTCTAAACAACTCCTTGTCATGATTCATATGGTTGGTGCAGCCATTGTTAATCAGTCAGCTTTCATTTAACTCACTTTTCACAAAGCATGTAGCCAAAATAGTTGATCCTCGTCTTCCTGATAAAAATCTTAGCTTTTTCATCTTGTTGCTGAATCTTATTCATGCAAATTACAGCTTCATGCCCCACTAGATTATATTTGGTGCACTTGGCATCTGGTTTTCTCCAGCATTTGTAAGAAGGATGACTCTTTCTAATACAATGTTGACATGGAGAGTAGGACCCCTTCTTGACTCCTACTTTGTTGTTAGTTGAAGATTCACTAGTAGAATTTTGATTCCTCCTAATATTTTTCTTCTTATTGTTCCTTGCATTCTCACGATGCTTAACTGGTAAGGCTCCTTCAACAGCACCTTCTTGCTTCATGGCTCTTCTTTGCTCCTGGGCTTGCAAAGCATTGAGAATCTCTGCAAGAGTGATTTGAGTCAGATCTTTGGTATTTTCTAATGCTGAAATAGATGCCTCAAATTTTTCAGGCACTGTTATAAGAATTTTTTCAACAATTCTTGAGTCTTTGAACTCAGAACCATGTAATCTAATTTGGTTTGCTACATCCAATAACCTATCAGAATACTCTTTAATTGAATCTATTTCCTTCATCTTCTGCAACTCAATTTCTCGAATCAAGTTTAGCACACATATTCCTTTGATTCTTTCATCTTCTTCATATTCTAACTTGAAATAATTTCATATCTCATATGCTGACTTCAGAGTCATAATCCAAGTGAAGACAATAGACGAGACTGTAGCGAGCAAACAAGCCTTTGCCTTAGATTTCTTTATCTTTTTCTCCTTCTGCAATTTGATTTGCGCCATGGTAGGATTGTTTGGGGCAACAGGAATTTCATAATCTTCTTCCACTGCTTCTCAAATATCCAAAGTTTCCATATATGCCTCCATACGAACTGCCCAAACCTGGTAGTTGTCTCCATCAAACATCGGTGGAGAAATTGAAGAGAAACTGGAACCTGCTTCAACGTCTATGACATAGCACCCACGCACACACACAGATCCCTTAAGAATAAGGTTCTGGTGCCAATTGTAAGAATTTAAAGAAAAAAAACAAAAAAAATGGATGAAGGTAACTTACCTTTTTCTTCAGCAAACATTCAGCATTTATAAATAAAATAAAATCAACATCAATATCAATATCAATATCTCACTTTCTCCTAACTTAAGCAATATGCAAAATAACTAACTCTTAAAAAACTGAAATTTCAAAACAGTCCTAACTTTGACCCTTTTTCAAAATAGTCCTTGTTTAAAAATTAAAGATATTTTCAACCTTATTTTCAAAAATTGATTTAATTATCTAAAAGCCATAGATGAAGACATTTTTTATTTACCATGCTACGAAATTTCTAAGCACACTAGAGCTACAATTCCTAAATTACGTATTGTGATTGTCTATTACGTATTGTGATTGTGAACGAAAAGTGTTGAATGGGTACGCTATGAGTGCATAGAGTAGTAGTAGCATATGAATGTTGTAAGAATGATTGATGTTTTTCTATGGTTATTTCTCGATGTTTTAATATTTAGTGGATCATGTGTGGGTATATATTACCATAGTATGTACAAAATGCATGAATTGCATATTTACAATGGTGAAGCATGGAGGGAAAAATTTTGACGGGTTAGATGAAGTTAGGATTTGGGAAATGGTGTTTCCTTGTACTGCAATCCAATATTGCTAGGTGTGTGAAGCTCCGGGCCTTGTGGATGGGACACTGCAGTGTTTAAAAATCAAGGTTTAAAGTGGCGAAATAGAGGAATGGACGGATAGATAGGGAAATGGAATTTTTGTTAGATTTCGTAATTCGACGTTACTTGGTACAAACCGTGATGTGCAAAGCTCCGGGCCTTGTAGATGGGGCACTATGGTGTTCAAGCATCAAATTTAAATATGAAATGAAATTATATCGACTGGCTCACTAGAGCAACACTGCGATGACAGTCAGCAGGCTCTATGGGGTGACACCGCAGCAGCGGTAAGGTTATTTGGGGCGACACCTCAAAAAGGTTTAATGTGTAAGATCATGACTCAGCTATGGTAACAAACAGAGTCCGCTAAGAGATTAAACATGGAGAATAATATGTAAGACCATGGCTCAACCATGGCAACATAAAGGATCCATCGGGATACTAGACACGGGAAAATCCATCAGGACGATAAGCATGGGGTTATATGTGTGAAGTTCGCAGATCAGTATAATAGAAACCTGCCAAGGTATAAAGTAGAGTTGCGATATGACTGGTGTAATAATTCACCAGACCAAATGAACTTCATATGTTTGGGAAACACAAACTAGGGAAATAAAGAGAGAATTTGCCATAGGCAAGCATGAATGGAGCCAAAGAAGCGTCCCAATCTAGTTAGGGCAAAAGAAGGGGGAGACTTCTTAGATAATGAGGTAAATGTACTGTACATCAATAAGAGTTTGCCAGGGAAGCCACAAATCCCACATTGTTAAGCAGACACGAAACATGCTATATTGGGATACAATCTTAATTTTGTAAGTCAACAAAGATGGAACTGAAAGATTGGGTAAACCGACCTGAGTCTCCATGGAAGGAAATGTTAGATCGAGGCTGAATAATCAATAAAGTCCACTAGAGAATCATAAAAAGTAGAAGTTCGTCGAGACCATGAACCATGGTTTAACAAAGCATCTCAAAGAAATGGGCTAAAGAAGTGGGTACTATGGGGTTACATTGTGGGCACTAATTCCGGAAGGAAAAAATAGTGTTAGAAAGGGATTGTATCCTGGTAATGACCCACAATTACGGTCATTTTTTAGGTTTACGTTGCACATCACCAATTAGGAGTAATGAATACGAGTATTAGGGATGTGGATCAACGATCAATAATGTAGACCCTAATGAGAAAACATGGTTATGACCAAACTAGGGATCAAGTCTGCCTAGAGCTAGCTTAAGGAGAAAAAGTGGCATTGGCCTTGTAAACTAAATTTCCAAATCCTTCTACAAAAATAGGAAGTTAAATTCTAAGCCAGGAATTTTGATTTCTTAAGATTTATGATGCCTTGCATGAATTTATTTAATAGATTTTACTAAGTTCATCTGAACATATAAAAAATTATTGCATGGGTACAGGGCAGATAAAAACTATATATCCAGAAAAGGGACCAAGCCAGACCCCACCAGTGTTAAAGTTGGCTGGGGAAATTTTTTTCATGCATATAAAGAGGCACTCTTATAGGCCATGCCTCAAGGGGTTAGTTGGTTAAGCTTGTGTTATAGTCTCATCGCAAAGTTGTAAATGTCTGTTAGGAAATTTTGTAAAGAATTAAAACACATAAGATAAAATCTAAAATAGAAGTCAAACTTTGAAATTTGATATTTTTTAAGCGTGAAAATTTTGTTAGGTTTGAAATGTTGTTAAGTTATTCGAGTTGATGTGACACCTAGTACCCAGACTGGTCACTTGTGTCGAGTATATGGTGTTACAAGTTTTACACCGGTATAAGTATCATATTGATAACTCTAGGATATAGAGATATTTTAGTACTTTTAAGCTTATATTTCATTCAAGTTAAGAGTGGTTGAGAATGTTTTAGTAGTCATTTTAAATATATTTTTGTTAAGTAGTTAATATTTGAAGTTTTTAGTTTAATAATGTATTTTGAAAAATTTCTACGCTAAAAATATGAATTTTTATCATTGAAGGTGGTTGGTGGAACATTGAAGATGTGGATAAAAGAAGTGTAAAAGTTCACCTAATGACGCTCAATACCGCAACAATGTCACAGCATTATACTGACGGGAACAAGTTAGGAACTTCATATCTATAGAGCGCCATGTTAAGTTTTTGGCTTAAAATATCTCTCAATCAAGTGCTGATAATAACCAAGGACTAGAATAAATAGGTTATGCAAGAATATGAAAGCCAAAATCACTTCCAATAGGACAAAGATAGAAAAGAAAAGTGGTTGACCTAGTCTATCTTGCTTTAAGTGATATAAATATCATATTTTAGAGCAAAGAAAAAGGGCTGCTAAGTTCAAAACTGAATAGAAATTTACAGAGCAAGTGCATCGGAAAAGAAGCAAAGAAGATAAGGAAGAACGAGACATAAACAACTTGTGGAGAACCATCGACATTCAGCTCAACATCTCTTTGCCTTTCTCTTTATTTGTTATTTCATTTTTTTGTTGTTTGAAACCATGGCTACAATTTGTTTGATTGTCTTTACTTTGTTAAATTTGTAACGATATAGACATATATTGTTACCGTGCATAATATTGTAGGAATGGTACTTGCAATTGTAATCTTGATGTTAACTTGACATAGACATATATTAAATTGATTAAAAGATTGAATGTAGTGACTTCGAGAGAAGTCTATAACTTGTTGATTCCATATCAGTAAACTGTCATTTTGTCACAGCATTGGTACAACATTGCTACCTACAGTTACATATTAGGGGAAATAATTGTTCTCGCTCTTCATCTTATTGCTATTAATTTGTATTACTATTTTTAAATTGATTAGCATTTTTAGTTAAATTCAATCATATTTGTATTTGATTTCCAATTTGTCATTTGTTAATTTTGCAATTATAAGTTTAAAATCAATCTCTCAGGAGATGACTCTAATATTCACTACTATATTATTTGTGAGCAACTGTGTACATTTACACATCATAAGAAAATTCATGACACATATATAGTACTTTGAATTTTTTTTTCAAATATTCCATTTCAAAATCATATACATATTTATTATCATTACAATATTGAAGGAGAAAAAGAGATAATTGATTTAAACATGTGCCATTGAAATACAAGGAGCTTTAACCACAACCCTAAATAAATCTTGGCATATATATATAATATTTTTATGGGTAACCTACCAAAATAGTCACTTTTGTTTACCTTAGGTTACATTTTAGTCACTTGTGTTTGAAATGTTACGTTTTAGTCACTTATGTTATCACGTTGTAACATTTTAGTCACTGAGCCGTTAATTGTCGTTAACGATGTAACGATAAGCTGATGTGACACGTTAAATCATCATTTCAAACAAAAATTTTAGGTTAATTTATGCAATCAGTCCCCATATTTTTTTGTTTTATTTTTTTAACTTTCCTTTTTTTTCCATTCTCTTCTGCTTCTCCATCTGTTTTCCCCCTTTTCCATTTCTTTTAACGTAGTTTTTCTATGTTTTCCATTTGTTAAAACTAGTCCTTATACTTTTATTTTTTTAACAATTTAATTTTTTCGAGTAAGGCAAGCTTGTTGACTACTTTTAACAAATGAAAAATATGGAAAAACTACGTTAAAAGAAATGAAAAAAAAAGGAGGAAAACAGAGGGAGAAGCAAATAAAAAATGGAAAATAAAGCAAAAAAAGAAAGTTAAAAGAACATAAAAGAAAAAAATTAAATTGCTCAAAATGGGAAAAATATAAGGATCAAATGTAGAATTTCTCCTAAAATTTTCATTTAAAATGATGATTTAATGTGCCACCTTAGCTTACCGTTACACTGTTAATGGCTTAGTGACTAAAATGTTATAACATGATAACGTAATTGACTAAAACATAACATTTCAAACATAAGTGACTAAAATGTAACCTAAGGCAAACAAAAGTGACTATTTTGATAGTTTACTCTATTTTTATTATATTTCTTAAATTACTTCTAAGCTAAATTTTTGAGAAGTCAAAGTTGTAAATTTTCAAAAGTATTTAATGTATTTATTTAGTTAGGTACAATAGATAAGTTACAATTAAATTATCTTAAATGACTTTTAATTTGATTTAACTCATATTAAAACTTCAACTTCAACTTCAAGCCTATACAAATTTTTGAAGATTTGAAGATTTGTTAGTTTTTCCATGATTTTTGAAAATGTGTATATTTTATCTATTAAAAGTTTTAATTTGTTAAGTAATTTAATTAAACTTAGGGTCTGTTTGATTGACAGAATTGATCTTCCGGAAAATCATTTCCAACTTTTCCAGCGTTTGATTGGCGGAAAACATTTTCCATTTGGAAAATGAACTCCAAAACAAGGGAAAATGGGTTACATTTTAGGGAAAATGTCTTACCCTTTCAATTTCCGTAAGACATTTTCCGTGCTCTCCTCTCTATCGCCTCCTTCATTCCTTCATTTCCGGTAGAAAACTGCTTCTGTTTATCGATTTTCCAGTAATTTGTTTTTTTAATTATTCAATACTTGTTTTTTTAACACAATTACAAATAATTTATTTGATATTAGTTTTTTTCAATTTACAACGATTAATATTGTAGCTTAATAATTGAGTATTATTATAAATAAATCATTGCAATATATGTAAAAACAATTTAAAATATAAAAATTTATTAATATATATTAATATATATGTAAAAACAACTTTTCCGGAAAATATTTTCAGGAAATCTGCCAAATAACAGAAAATATTTTCTAGTAAATCATTTTACAGAAAAGTAAAACATTTTCCAGAAATCATTTTACGGAAAACATTTTACTGACAATCAAACAGACCCTTAAATTAAGTTTAGGAATATATTAAATATGTTTTAGCGTATAATAATATTTATGTACTTTTAAAAATTGATGATGTGATATTATTTTATTGGTGCTTAAAAATTATATACTTTAAAATGATCTTAATGTAATTTATTATCTAATATTATTTAATTTTTTGTAAAAATATAACGCGGCTTGCACTACTCTTATTAATATAATATTCAGTAAAAAGAATTTAATTTTTTTAATTTAATGTCAATCACAACCATTCATTTTTTTAAATTTAAGATATATAGTAAACCTAATTTAATATTTTTTTAGATTTAAGATTAGACTATATTACTAATATAATTCTAAAAATTAATTTAATAGTTTTTATAAAATTTTATAACCCTAAATTTTATATCCTAAAATTTTAGACCCTAAATTATAAATTTAAATCCTAAACTAAAAATTTATTTAAAACAAAATTGAAAAATAAAAAAATATTCCGTATGCATTTCAGTCTACTTTTTTTTGTATTTTTATTTGGGATAAATATCAAAAGTATAAACAAATTTTGATCTAATGTGCAATATCATACGTAAACTTTGATTTGTACAATTTTATATGTGAATTTTTTATTTGATTGAATGTTCACAAACCATTGACAACATTATCAAATTAGTATCACTTTACGTTGATATATTGCAACACAAAAAAAATTATTAATCCAAAATGAAAATAAATGTATATATTTGTTTTTTAAATAAAAATTTTATGTATATATATGAACTGTAATTCAAATTTCATATATATAATTACACCAAATTAAAATCCATAAATCAAATTGTAAACCAAAATTCATGTATATTTTTTTAAAAAGTTATAATCTAATATATATAATACGAGTTATTAACGAAAATCTTAACAAATTCAAACGACAAATTCGCAAGAGCAACACACATCGAAAGACAATAATGCATGAAGTAGGTGACCATGTCTTCGAAACCGGGTAAATTAGGATGATTATTTAAAATGTCATCAAAACTAGACAACTGGGATGGTAAGTTATTGTAGTAAAAGTCATCGTCATGGATGACAAGTGAACGACCATCGTCACTGGAAAAAAATTTCGAGATGGTCAGTTATCGATATGGGTTTTGCATCGCACCATGAATATATAATTTATACACGCATTGGTTTACTAAATGTTCCTTACATTATGCTTAATTGTTATGTTGTTATCAATTAAATGCTTTACTGTTTGTACGATCCTATATGATGGTTAAAAAATTATACTCACACTAAACTATCATAAGCTTACTCCCCATTTTTCCTTATTTCTCGGGTAACATAGAAAACAAGGACTCGGAATGGCATCAGAGAAAACCTTAAGACTAGCATCTCGTTTTTCTTTTGTTATTATTTTAAAGTTTCCTTTAAAGTTTTCTTTAATCATTTTAATGGTTTGTTTATCGGGTTATAAGCTATTAATTATTTATTGCTTATATAATTGTGGTTTAAAATTATTTAGTTTAGTAAATTCTTAAGCATGATACTTAGTTAATATTCTGATTATTGCATGCTAATTGATTTAGAAAACTATTATTTTTAACAATGTATTCTCTACTTTACAAAATATTTAAAAATTTTGGAAATTTTCTTTAAACCTTAATTGTTTTTCTCAAAACTTCACTTTAATACTAATAAATTGCTAAGTAAAGGCAGTTTAATTAATAAATTTTTTTCTTAAAAATAAAAGAGTGATTTTCATACAATCCAACTCAAGTAAAAGAGTGACTTTATAGGATCACTTTGGTGATCAATGTAATGCCTTTGACTTAGCCGAAACTCCTAGGCCAGGTAAGAGATGTTACAATATTTGAAAACCTTTTCAAAGCAAAAAAAAAACGATACTTTAGTATGATAAACTTGAATAATTAATTAACTTACTTAAGTCCCAAAATTATTATTTTAGAATTTTTTTTAAAAAAAATTTAACTTTCTTTTTTTTTTTTAGATTTTTTTTAGAATTTTTGTAATTTTTCTTGATAGAGAGATCAATTTGTTCATTTTCTAAGTTGATAGGGACTAAAAGGGTATTTATTCCAATCTATTATTCAAATTAATCCCGAACTCAAAACTCAAATTACTTATTTGAGTTGACTCGAATAACTCAATTTAGTTAACTCGAAATTTGATTTTTTTTATTTTTTTCAATGTTTTCGAATCAAATCGAGTTTTACTCACCATTAGACAAAAATATATTAAATTATGCAAATATGTGAGAAAATAAAAACACAACTAAAATTAAACAATTAAGAAAATTACATTATCTTTAAAATAAATTAAACTCGTAACAAAAAGAAATTTGAGATTTTAAAATTGAAAGTTAATTGAAACTTGCAAACAATACAACACTAAGGAAGAGACGGTGATAGTGGTCATTGGCAAGGTCTCCTCTTTCTACTTATCCCTTTATATATTCTCCTTAATTAATTAAACTAGGACTTATAATAATCGAGAGAACTAAAAAAATAAAAAAAGAGAAAACCCGTAACAATCAACAACACAAGATTTCAACAAACATGAAGCCTACAACATAAATTGAAAACACCTACAACAATTAACAAACACGAAGCCTACAAAAAATATTAATAACTAAATAAACAATAAAAAATCTCTCAATGGAATAAACCACAAAGTAATATAAAAACACAACTAGAAATTAAAAAAATTAAACTTACCTTGCTGCAGATGAGGGTGAATGTCCAAAGAAAGTGCAAAGTTAAAATTGAGAGGAGAAAGATAGGTATTTTAGTTTCCAAACTTATGACAAAAAAGAAATTTTGGTTTTTGTCTTGATAAATATAATAAAAATAGAGGGTAATTTTGTCTTAAAATTTAGATCCCGCCTATAATTTTAGATTACTTAAGAAAGAGATCATAACGAGATTATACCGTACATTACGTGATGGTTGTAATGTGAGATTTAATGATGGTCGGGATGTTGAAATCCAAATACCATAATCTTATTCTAACATGTAAAATTACAAACTGTAATATTATATTTTGCGTACCAAACCCCGTTTGAGCAATGCAAAAATATTTATGAAGAATTGATGTAGTTGAATGGTTAAAGATTTGTACCTTATGTAGTTGGTTCAAGTTCAAGTACTTTCCCTAGCATCTTTTACGTTATATTGTGTTATAAAATAAATAATTAACAACTAAAGAAATATGTATTTTATTCATCAACATCAAATTTTTTATCCTAATAGATATCTATTTTATAATAAAATATATTTATAATATAACCCATATTTTAATTTAATAAGTATAAAATTGATTATTTAAAAAAATAAAATTAATTACAATTTAAGTATTTAATTTTAAAAATTATAAAATCCAAGAGTTTTGCATTTAATTGGAAAAGTATTATGCCCACTTGAAGAAGTACTCTTTATATTTTATGGATTTATAGATTATAGGTTAGAGATTTATAAATGTATCACATATTGACCTAATTTCTATGCTCTATATAAACCCTGAAAATTGCAGAAATAGAGAAACCAGAGAATCATTCCAAGGTTTAAAGCAAGCAAAATTCCAAAGAAAAAGAATGCTGAAGCAATTCTCATTGGTTTTCTTTGTTCTGTTAGCTTGCTACAATGGGGTTAATTCTCAGGAACTGAAGCATATTACGAAGGAGCTTGAAGTGAATGCGCCTGCAAGTGAAGCTTGGGAACTTTATAGGAAGCTTGGCCTCCTAAAACTTATTGATCTTAAGCTGACAAATATTTTCCAAAGCACTGAGGTTTTGAAGGGTGATGGTGGGGTCGGAACTGTTGTCAAACTCACTTTCGTTCCAGGTACTTAAACCTCTATAAAATGCCATTTAACACCAAGTTTTTGTTGACTAGTATCTTGTTTCTCTAATGGATTGAGCTCACGATGGAATCTTTTTTATGATTTCAATATTGAGAAGAGGAAAGGGATAATAATATTTGAACTAGGTGTTAGACGAAAACTCTAACCACATCTCTAAACAAAATTTGACGATGAATGCCTTTAAAACCAAGCTTCTCTTGATAATCAATTCTTTTTTTTTCTTTTTCTTTTTGTTATTGATTGAGCTTATCATATATACCGTTCTCTAAAGGATTAAGCTGATGATGATTTTTTTTTTATTTCTATAATATTGGAAGTATTAGGAGATTTAGGGCTTAAAATCGAGTGAGGCGAAAACTTTTAACCACTGCTTCAAGGAAATCTTGACGATGATGAACACCATTTAAAATCAAGCTTTTCTTGATAAAAGTTCTTGTTTTCTAATGGTTTGAACTGATCATACTTACCTTTTAAAACAAAGTTTTTCCTTGATCAATATTCTTGTTTCTCTCATGGTTTGAGCTGACCATTAATACCCTTGAAAAGCCAAATTTTCTTTGAAATTTATTGTTTTTACAGGTTTTAACTGATGATAGGTTGTTTCCATACGAAGCAGGGAATTCAAGTTATACAGAGAAATTCACTGTGATGGATGACCAAAGGAGGGTGAAAGAGACAAAAGGCTTGGAAGGCGATTGTCTAGCTATTGGTTGCTCAGTTCAAATCCTTGAATTTGAAATAATAGAGAAATCCCAGAACTCAAGCATCATAAAATCTACCATTTCATATGCTGTCAAGGAAGAATTTCAAGCCAAGGATCCAAAGCCTAGCATCCAAATCGTAGAAGCTATTGTACAAAGTTCCAAGAAGTTCCTTGAGAGAAACAATTAATGATGGTTAAATAATAAGTGTTAGCTAGAAGCAAGATCGTCAATAAATTGCCTTTTTTGGGCAGAAATTCTGTAGAAAGAAAAGATAATTAAAAATGAAGAAGCAAAATATGCAATTTCAAAATAATAATTATTGAAATTAGTGTTTTATTTTAAAGCAATGAGCTTGAAGTGAATGCGCCTGCATGTGAAGTTTGGGAACTCTATAGGAACCTTGGGCTCTTTGAGCTTGCTGCAAATGAGCTTAAAAATGTTGTCCAAAGCCTTCAGGTTTTGAAGGGTGATGGTGGGGTCGGAACTGTTGTCAAAACCACTTTTGTTCCAGGTACTTCAACCTCTACAAAATACCCTTTAACACCAAGTTTTTGTTGACTAGTGTTCTTGTTTCTCAAATTGATTGAGCTCACGATGGAATTTTTTTATGATTACAATATTGAGAAGAGAAAAAAGATGACAAGATTTAAATCAGTATAATTTAGGCGTTAGAAAAAAAGTATAATCATAGCTCTAACTAAATCTTGACTATGAATACCCTTTAAAACCAAGCTTTTCTTGATCAAGATTTTTTTTATTGTTTGAGCTTATCATATATACCCTTCTCTAATGGATTAAGTTCTTTTTATCTCTATAAAGGTGAGGAGATGAGAGGATTTGATTTCGTTTCATTTAAGTGTCAAACTAAAAATTTTAACCACTACTCTAAATTTAAAAACCAAGTATTCTTTGATCAATTTTCATGTTCATAATACTCTGGAATGACATATTTTTATATATTAATTACATATTTATTTTAAGTATGATCTTGCTAATTTGAGCTATTTATGGTTTTTTATCTTGTAGGGACTAAATTAAAGGAAAAATGAAATTTAGGGGTAAAAAATGTGAATTTGAAAATAAAATGGGTCAGCATGCAAAATAGAAAAGAAGTGGTGACGAAAATGCAAAGTGTGGAAGACTTGGGGGCAACAGTTCAAAGAAGAGATTTTATAAACACAACACTGAAGAGATTTTATAAACACAAGACTCTATTTAAATTTTAATTATATTAGGATTATTGTTAAGATTATTATTTAGATTTAATTTTAGCTTTTATCTTTATTTATCTTTTAGAATTTAGATAGGAATAAACTAGGTTTTCTGAGTACTATAAATAGGGGATGGAGTGACACAAATTGCACTCATCTTTTATGTAAAAGCTCCCTCTCCCAAAAAGCTCTACCTTTTGTTACTTTCATTTATTCAATAAAATTCCATTTTTATTAAGTTTATTTCTTTTTCCCCAAAAAGCATGAGCCACTAAATTCATCTAGCCAAAGGTTGTCGAGATTCCCCAAAAAGGGTTCTTAAGGCTTAGAATCCGCACTTAGCCTTCTCAACGAATATTCATCGTTTCTCCGTACTACGGGACTAATGCTTCTGTCCATGTCCCTTCAGAAGTGATCTTTTCATCTTGTGCAAAGGCGACCGCTTTGTATGTTTTGGGAAGGTTGTACAGTCGGTTCGTTAGCCTACTACGTCAGTGGTTTTTCAAGCCCAAAAAACAAAATGGTGTGGCATTTGCCATTGAGAAGTGATGATCTAGTGTAAGACGGTCCCACAAAAGTGACGGTTGGCTAGAGTCAGGTTCCTCTATATCGTAAGTCTAAAATCTAAGTGGAGATGGTGGTCATAGGCGTCCTCTTCCACTATAACTGGCTTATTCTATTATGTGAAGGATCATCTAAAAGCCTAGGATTGAACCCAAGGAGGATCGAGATAACTGGAGGATGGAATCTCTCCATCAAAAACTCTCTTTTCTCAACTCTATTTATTTTTAAAATTTCAATTTCAATTTATGCAATCTCAATTCAACCAAACTTTTAATTCTATTTTTTATTTTTTTCCAGGTACGCCATTTTTCTTGGCACGACTCTGCCCGGGATATCGAAGAACAGGAACTTGTGCAAGTCCAGTCCCTAAGGATTTGACCCTACTTCCCTTATACTATTCTTTTCGTTATTTTATAGGGATGGGATATATTTGGTGCTCTCAACAATGCATCAAATTTTGGCACTGTTGCCGGGAACCGGTAATGTACTAATCTTGTCTCTTTTGTTTCTTATGACCAGATATGCACCGGGTATTCTTGCATTTGATTCAGAGATAGAGAAGACTACGAGAGCTAATTGCAAGGAAATAAAGCTACGTAAAAAGCAGTCAATGGTGGTAAGGACTCAGAGTAACCCACCGCCGGAGATAGAAGCAGACGACGAAGTTGAGTCTAGGGTTAACAAAAACCCTCTTCAAACACTAGAAAACGAAAGAGTAAGAGTTGATCCACCAGAAGAAGTGCTTAATGCGAGGGTTAATGAAAACCTGAATCTAGCACATCAACTTATGGCTCAAACAATCTGGCAAATAGCTGAAGCTCCTGTAGAACAACTGCTGTTGTGCATTGCGTATCCTACTATAGATACTGATTTTGAACTAAAGTCAGGATTAATCCAGTTACTGTCGACTTTTCATGGGTTGCAAAATGAAAATCCCCAAAAGCATCTAAAAGAGTTTCATATGGTTTGTCTTAGTATGAAACCTCAGGGCGTAACTAAGGATCAAATCAAATTGTATGCTTTCCTTTTTTCCCTAGTAGATTCTGCAAAGGAATGGTTATTTTATCTACCTTCTGGATCTATTACAACTTGGACTGATCTTTCCTGTTTGTTTCTTAGCAGGTTTTTTCCAGCATCGTGTGCAGCATAATTAAGAAGGGAGATCGTTGGGATAAGGAAAAAAGAAGTAGAGTCTCTTTACGACTATTATAAGCGATTTAAGAAGTTGTGTGCAAGTTTCCCATAACATGGTATAACGGAACAATCTCTACTCTAACACTTTTATGAGGGCTTGAAACCCTTAGAAATGAACATGGTAGATGCTGCCAGTGTAGGAGCGTTGGCCAACATGACTCCCCAACAAGCAAGGGACTTGATATCCACGATGGCTACAAATACTTAGCAATTCCGAGCCAATCCTGAACCCACTAGAAGGGTTCACTAGCTAAGTAATTCAACCTTAGAAGATAAAGTTGATAGACTTACTAATATTGTGAATTCTCTTGTTGTAGAAAAAGCAAAACCAGCCCAACTATACGGAATTTGTGCAACACCTGAACATACAACTGATGCATGTCTTAGCTTGTATGATAAAACTATGGCCCATTTAGATGCTGTGGGGAACTTTCCTAGGCCACCACAAAGGCAAAATGACCCCTACGCTGATACCTATAACCCAGGATAGAAAGACCATTCTAACTTATGGGGTCAACCCACGATATAACTGTAATCACCGAATTTACCATTCGCTTTGTATGCATACCGCACCTCTGTACGGACATCTACAAGAGCAACTCCTTTCTCTCTGGTATACGGGATGGAAGTCGTTCTGCCTATCGAAGTGGAGATCTCATCCCTACGCATCTTGATGGAGTCAAAACTAGAAGAATCAGAATGGGTCTGAGCTCGATATGATCAACTCAACCTTATTGAAGGAAAATACTTTAAGGCAATTTGTCATGGACAGATGTACCAGAAGAGAATGATCACAGCCCATGATAAAAAGGTGTGGCCAAGAGAATTCCATGAAGGGGAGCTCGTACTAAGAAAGATCCTCCCAATACAAAAAGACTTTCGAGGAAAATGGTCACCAAATTGGGAAAGATCATACGTTGTAAAAAAGGCATTCTCAGGAGGGGTTCTGATTCTCACTGAGATGGATGGGAAAGAATTACCTAATCCAGTGAACTCAGATGTTGTGAAGAAATATTATGCCTAAGAAAAAATCAAGATGAAAACCCGAAAAGGGCGTCTTGATAAAAAAATTAGGATGAAAACCCGAAAGGGCATCCTAATGAAGCGAGTTTGGACTTAAGGAGCAAGACGACTTGAATAGGGAGTCAAATGGAAAAGTTACAATATTTGAGGCATACTCAAAAGCTCGAAATCTTCTAGATAGGAAGCCATGCTTGAAAAGATCCTTGATGAAGAAACGTGGAAAAGTTCATGCGTTGGATATCTAGAGCATTTGTGGCAATTGAATTCGCTTTCCTTTCTTTATGACGCTTTTTTATTGAACTATTCTTTGTCAATTTTCTTTGTTTGTTGCTTTTGAAATAAAATATGAATGTGAGGTATTTCTTTCGTACCTACTTTGTCATTTTCAAGCATCTCATGTTTTGTTCATTTAAATGATAAATAGTAAGATGACATACTCTAAACAAAAGGAATGTTGAGCATTACTTGGATGAGAATTTGACAAGTACAATGGTCCCGAAGCAAGAACAAAGTTCAACAAGGGGCAGGAGGGTGATTTACGAAAAGTGTGGGTTGCTCGCAAAACTTGAGGATGAGTATAAAACCTGAGAGAAAAGTCAAGGATTGAGGGAATGTGGGCCCTCAAGAAAATCAAAAAGGGGGCACATGACAAACAACCCAGGGTGCATGGCATGATCATGTAGGCATTAAAGCATTTAGGACAAACACGTGCATATCTTAATAACATCATACATGACATATACATGTATTCCACTAGAGCAAGAGATTTTGGTGGCAGTTGCACTAAATCGATGCAAAAAAAGGCTTTCGAGTTTCACCTGATAATCTTTTTGAAATTTTGATTTTCTCAAAATTATTTCTTTTTATGTTTTTCAAAAGTCAACTCATAATGTGAGAGGTGAGTTGAGCCTCGGGCACATGCCGAGGTATTTTTTAATTTATGTTCTTTTCCAAGAATCAACTCATAATGCGAGAGGTGAGTTGAGCCTCAGGTCGCACGCTGAGGTATTTTTCAATTTTTGTTTTTCAAAAATCAACTCATAATACGAGAGGTGAGTTGAGCCTCGGGCACATGCCGAGGTATTTTTTAATTTTTGTTTTTTTTCCAAAAATCAACTCATAATGCGAGAGGTGAGTTGAGCCTCGGGTCACACGCTGGGGTATTTTTTTAATTTCTGTTTTTCAAAAATCAACTTATAATGCGAGAGGTGAGTTGAGCCTCTGGTCGCACGCTGAGGTATTGTAAATTTATGTTTTTCAAAAAAATCAACTCATAATGCGAGAGGTGGGTTGAGTCTCGGGCCGCACGCTGAGGTATTTCAATTTATGTTTTTCAAAAAAATCAACTCAAATGCGAGAGGTGAGTTGAGCCTCGGGTCGTACGCTGAGGTATTTTCAATTTATGTTTTTCAAAAAAAATCAACTCATAATGCGAGAGTTGAGTTGAGCCTCGGGTCGTACGCTGAGGTATTTTCAATTTCTATTTTTCAAAAAAATCAACTCATAATGCGAGAGGTGAGTTGAGCCTCGGGTCGCATGCTATGGTATTTTCAATTTCTGTTTTTCAAAAAAAAACAATGCTATGGTATTTTCAATATCTGTTTTTCAAAAAAAAACAACTCCTAATGCGAGAGGTGAGTTGAGCCTCTGGTCGCACGCTGAGGTATTTTCAATTTATGTTTTTCAAAAAAAATCAACTCATAATGCGAGAGGTGAGTTGAGCCTCGGGTCACACGCCGGGGTATTTTTCAATTTCTGTTTTTCAAAAATCAACTCTTAATGTTAGAGGTGAGTTGAGCCTCGGGTCACATGCCGAGGTATTTTTCAATTTCAGTTTTTTCAAAAATCAACTCATAATGCGAGAGGTGAGTTGAGCCTCGGGTCGCACACCGAGGTATTTTTAATTTCTGTTTTACAAAAAAAAAATCAACTCATAATGCGAGAGGTGAGTTGAGCCTCGGGTCACACGCCGAGGTATTTTTCAATTTATGTTTTTCAAAAATCAACTCATAATGCGAGAGGTGAGTTGAGCCTCGGGTCGCACACCGAGGTATTTTTAATTTTTGTTTTACAAAAAAAAATCAACTCATAATGCGAGAGGTGAGTTGAGCCTCGGGTCACACGCCGAGGTATTTTTCAATTTATGTTTTTCAAAAATCAACTCATAATGCGAGAGGTGAGTTGAGCCTCGAGTCACATGCTGAGGTATTTTTCAATTTCTATTTTTTCAAAAATCAACTCATAATGCGAGAGATGAGTTGAGCCTCGGGTCACACGCTGAGGTATTTTCAATTTTGTTTTTAAAAGAAAATCAACTCATAATGCGAGAGATGAGTTGAGCCTTGGGTCACACGCCGAGGTATTTTTCATTTTATGTTTTTCGAAAAAATGAACTCAAAATGCGAGAGGTGAGTTGATCCTCGGGTCGCACGTTGAGGTATTTTCAATTTCTATTTTTTCAAAAATCAACTCATAATGCGAGAGGTGAGTTGAGCCTCGGGTCGCACACTAAGGTACTTTCAATTTCTATTTTTTCAAAAATCAACTCATAATTCAAGAGGTGAGTTGAGCCTCGGGTCACATGCAGAGGTATTTTCAATTTCTGTTTTTTCAAAAATCAAATCATAATCCGAGAGGTGAGTTGAGCCTCGGGTCACAGGCTGAGGTATTTTCAATTTCTGTTTATTTTCAAAAAACTCATAATCCAATAGATGAGTTGAGCTTCGGGTCGCACACTGAGCTATTTTCGATTTCTATTTTTCAAACAGAAAGAAAAATTTTGGAGAACCGAACAAAATTCAGTGCGTTTAAGTCTTTACTCTATCCTTGTTTCATAGCGATAAGCAAAGAGGGGTAACTGTAATCACCAAATTTTGTTCGGTTCGGGTTTCGGGCTGAGCTAGTATCACATGGGCCCAATGATTGAGCCCATCAGGATTTAATTTTGGGTTTATATATATATTAATTTTAAATAATAATAATATTTGAAAAATACAAAAAAATATAAATTACATTTTGACCCTAAATTTTTCCCAAAAATTGCACTTTATCCCCAAAAGTTTTGCTACATTTGTAATTTGGTCCTTCTGGCAGCTGCCAGTGCGATCTATGCACCTGCCCTCCGTGATTTTCGGCCGCCGACCTAGGGCATGGCCCCCTCCTCCCTAGCCACCTAATCCCTGCAATAATCAGCAATAAAAATAACAAATGAAGGCAAAAAAAAGGAATTAACTCAGAGCAAAAATAAAAAAAAACGAAAAGAAAAAAAACTCAAGCAAAAACACCAAAAAATAGCAACCTCACCATCATTATGCATCGTCGTGCCGCCACCGTCATCACCGCAATCACCGTCATCACCGTCGTACCTAAGCAAGTAAGCAAAACAAAACGAAAAAGGGGAGAAAAGAGAAGAAAGAAGAAAAAAGAAAGAAAGAGAAAGGAAAAGAAAAAAGGAGGAAAAAAGGAAGAAGAGAAGGAAGAAAAGAAGGAGAAGGGAAGAAGGGGACGCGCCGGCGACCGTCGCACCGTCGACCAAGGAGACAGCGGTGACGGTGAAGGAGGTTAGGGTTTGAAAAGGAAGAACAAATAAGGAAAGAAAAAGAAGAAAAAAGAAAAAAGAAGAAAAATAAAAAAATAAATAAACACAGTCGGGCCGACTCGACTCAACCCAAAAAACAGTAGTCCCCAGCAAAATAGGCCGTTCCAGTAGGCCCAGACCTAGCCAAGCCCAACAGTCCCAGGCAGCCAGCTAGCAGGCCTGTCCAGTAATGGCCCAACAGTACTAGGCAGCCTAATCCAGCAGGCCTAGCAGCAGCTTAGGTCCTGCAGGCTAGGCCTGTCCCAGCGGCCTAGTCCAGAAAAGCAAAAAAAAGAAAAAAAAAAGTAGGCCAACAAATCCAGTAGCCCTGCAGGCCCGTTCCAGCGCAGGCCCAATAGCAGGCCTGTCCAGTTCAATCCCTGCGCCAGCCCAGCAGACTGCAGTAGCCCAACAGCAGGCCCAGTAGTGCCCAACCCAGCAACAAGCAGGCCAGTAGCAGCCAACCCAACCCAGCAGCAGAAAAAAAAAAGAGAAAAGAAAAAAAAATCCTGAGTCGTGTAACCCTTTCGATCGAGCCCGTAATTTTGGGCTTTTCGGTAATTTTTTTACCCACTTTTAATTTAGTTCGTGTATTTTGATGACATCTCATTTTTTAATATTATTGGCATTTTTTTAAGCATTTGTTTTTTTTATTATTATTGTATTTATATTTTTTTAAAATGATTTTAACAAATAAGGACAATTGTTTATCTTAAAAGTGGTTGTTCAAAAAATTTATAAATAATTATTTAAAATATAGAAAATATTAAATATTATTAAAAATTAATAAAAATTATTTATAATTAATTTTAATTTAAATTAAGTAACTAAAATAAAACCACAAATCTAAAATAATAAAATCTATAACTTTTTGTTTTCCCTGTGTGCAATAATATTGCACGTAATTTACTTTTATCATATTTCTTTAAATGTTTAAATTTTTGTCCACTAACATATTTCCTCAGATTGGTCCACTTAGCAGTGCACAAGATGCGAGACAAATAATTGCTTAAAACAAAGGCTTATACTTTTACATTATTTTTTATTTTATTTTATTTATATTTATAGCAACTCATTATAATAATTATTTAACCATAATTTGCCATTCTAATATTTATTGTATTTTTAAAAAAATTATTAATTTTTAACAATTTCTTACAATTCTTAATAATTTATGAATACTTTTCAACATTTTTAATATTTTTTGTTAATTACTTAAAGAAAACAACTTAGGCAACTATTTTTCCATGTTTATCATGGACATAAATTTTCAAATAATTATTAAAAAATATTTATTTGCAAGATTTTTTTTAATATTTGATGAGATACACATGGCACGATGTATGTCGCTCTCTACTTGCTCCATTAGTCGCGTTATCATTTAATAGTAGAAATAGATATAATTTATAATGAAAGATCAATTTACTCTTTAATCTAATATTTTTGTCTATTTTTTTGAATAGAGGCTGTAGAAGCCCAAATTTGTTGGGCCCATTGTCCAAATAAAATAAAATACAACAAACCCAAAATTCAATCCCAACTACCCAAACCTTAAGCCCAAAATAATCAGCCCACAAACTTCTAATTTCAGCAGCAAACCCTAGCTGGCCGCCGCATGCCTTACGTGGCCTCCTCGTCTGCCACGCCTCCAGCCCACGCCTTCACTCGCACGCCTCTGCCACCACTGTCGGCCACGGGCACCTGCAAAGCCAACAAGTAGACGCAACAACAAAGAAAAAATAATGTAAAAAAAACAAAATAGAGATAAAAGCATTGGTAATCGGGTTATAAAAATCCCAAGCACTGCTCATGTATTGGGCTTCGTTTTTTTTACGAACGCACATCAAGAAATCAAAAATAGAACGGAGTTTTCAAAGGTTGAATCTGATTATTTTCCTTTCGATTTACTGTTTTCCTTGCGTTTTTTTTCTTTTTTATTTCTCTTATTCATTTCTTTTGCAAGTCGGTTTTAACAAAAATTAATAATAAAAAGCAAAATAGAAGTACCTGAAACCGCCGCGTGGCTTCGTCGACGGAGGTCCCTTCGTCGTCGTCGGGGCCGGGCTAAGAGGTGGTTAGATTTCTCCTCTTTCTCTTTTGGCTTCTCCTCACTGGTGTCATCCACCGAACTTAAAAGCAGGGTTAAAAGCCTCATCTTTTGCCACTGCCCGTCGACTATTACGGCGGCGCGATCGGAGAAGTGGGGAAGAGGGACGGCGGCGGGGTTCCAAGGCTAGGCCTGGAACCCTAGCAGAGAAAGGGGACTTCCCTTTTATTTTTTTATTTTTATTATTTTTTTTTTGCGTTCTTTGTAGAGAATGAAATAGCAGAAAAATAAATCAAATTTTTTAGCTTTTATTGAGATTGCAATACGACGCCGTTTAGAGGGGGAGACTGCGCATGCTTTGCCCTAATGGGTAATTTGCGCATTTGGTCCCTCTATCTTGCGCTTGAAGTGCAATCTGACCTTTCTATATTTTTGATTTGGACCGTGAATTCTGTGTCTGCTTCAATCGGGTCCTTTGACCATGCGCAGTCCTTCGCATCGAAACGCCGCGTATAAGGGTCTTGGGATATTTCCCCTTCGCTCCCTGATACTTTCAGTGTGTGGCGAATTGGTCCCTTTTTCCTCTTTGCCCTTTTTTTAAGATTTAGCCCCTTAATTTCATTCTGATTTCAATCACGTCCTTGTTTTTTTTATCTCCATTTTATATATTTCTTTTCTTTTCTCTAAATTATATTTGTATTTTGTTGTTGATATTTAGTATTTTCTTTAATGTATTATATTATTTTAAACTATTTTAGATTTATTACTATTTATTTTAAGTTTTATATACATTAAATATTTTAAATATATGTATACATACACTATCGATTCTAGTTCCTTGTTTTATTGTTTAATATAAGAACAATTTTCCTTTTGCATTTTTATATGATAATGTAAAAATGTTAGCTATTTACCTTAAGTATTTTATATATTATTTTATCTTATGTTAAAATGTATTGTATATATTAATTATTTTAAAACTGCTTTGTACCCTTTTTTATTTTACTATTTGTTTTAAATCATTTGTTATCCATTTCAAGATTTTTAGATATTCCTTATTTTATGCTTTCATATGTACATATATGTTATTATTTACTTTAAAATTTTTCATATATAATATTTTAAATTATTTTGTATATAGTTGATTTTAAATCTTGTTTTCACATTATTTATTTAAAACTCATTTATTATCATTTTAAATTTGTTCTACATTTTATTTATTTTAATTTGCTTTATACTACTCATCTTGAAATTGTTATATATGTTATTTAGTTTATTCATCCCTTTTTTTATTAATAATGATGTTTAAATAATGTGTGTTGAGTGATTATTTTCATTGTGTGTGCCATTGGTATAATTTTATTCATGTATCATTACTCTATGTTTATTATTGTATTGATTAGTTCACGTCATTGTATTGTAAATTAAACTCCGACATAGTTATCCAATTTTGATTGCTTTATTTTATTCTGAGTGAGATAAATGCATACCTTCAAATAGATTACCCGCTATTATTCAAAATGAATTTTGCTCAATAAGGCAATATTTTTCATTTTGGGAATTTGAGAAATTGTACCCTAACTTACTGGGTCTCGATTTTCTCATTAAACCCAAATAACAAAATATCCTTTTAAATTTCAAACATATAAAATTTTGAAAATAAAGGCAATATTCCGTATTTAGAAAATTCGAGAAATCGTGCCCTAACTTACTGGGCTTCGATTTTTCTCGTGATTCTAAATAACCGAATATCCTTTTAAAATTGAAATAAATGAGGTTTAAACAAAAAATATATTCAAGCTTACTCTCGAAAATACGAGGTGTCGTGTCCTAACTTACTGAATGTGACATCTTGTTACTTCGAGATAAGAAAGCATTTTTCCATTTTGATTTATCCAAGTATTTTTTTAAAAAAATAACGCAATATAAAGAAGGATCGTATTTTTAAATTCTTTTCGAGTTTTTAATTTTCAACACCAAGACATTAAGTAATCAACTAGGTACCAATTTTGGGCGTATCGAGGGTGCTAACCCTTCCTCGTGCGTAACCGACTCCCGAACCCGTTTTTCTAAAATTTCGTAGACCAAAATCGTTGTTTTAATAAAAATTAAATTGTTTATTAAAAACAACCACTTTTTGAGGTGACCCGATCACACCTCATCAAAAAAGATTGGTGGCGACTCCCATTTTCGTTTTTATTTTTAAAACCCAAGTCGACCCCGTTTTCATCAAAAAAATGGTGTCAACACCTTGGCGACTCCACTGGGGACCAAAATAAGAGAGTCAAGCCACGTGTTGATTATTTCTCGTCTTTTTGTCGAAAGTTGAAAATTCGATTTAAATTTACGATCCTCTCATTGCATCTCTTTTGTCTTGAGTTATATTTTTCATCATGTTCTGTATTTTATTTTTTATATATCTCTGCACATTGCATTGCATGACCACTGGTCACACCCCTTTAAGTGGGAGTGAGAAACTAGTCCTTCGTGAGGTTTTCACCTCCGTGCAGGATAGTGGATCGCTTTCGGGATACATCCGTACCTGTGTCTTCGTGAGATTTTCATCTTCGTGCAGCCATAGGGAAATGTATTCCCCTGAACCAAACTCGGTCCGTATGAGCCTATAATGGGTGAGGATCGAGGAATCTGCTGGTTCAGGTACCCTTGCTTTAGAACCAAACCACATATAACGAGCTTTAGGAGCCTACCCTAGGCAGGGCCACTTCAAACCCCTAGTGGTCACCCGAATATGTGTTCTATTTATTCCTGCTTGCTGTTGCTTTGTACTAACCTGTTTTCTTTTCTTTTTGATTATGATTGCATTGCACTTTCATCATAAAAAGAGGTGTTGATTCACGTTCGGTTGTTAAATAGAGAGCTTGTCATAAGGAAATGGGTTTCTTGATAAAGTGGATAATATTACGGTTGTCCGAATATGGTCCAAGAAAACGTGATAAGAGAAGGATGATAGTTTAATAGAGGACTACACGACTATTGCTCTGTTACCCGAGAATTCAAGATGATAAAGATTATTCTAGAGCCGCTGAACTTTCTTAAAGAAGCCAAGGAACATCACGAGGATGTGTGAGCAACGAGTCGCGGCCTGGATCAAGCAAAAAAAGGAGATAGAAGAGATGTTCCTTTTAAAGAGTTCGTGAGATTTATCTTAACGCTCGAATGAAGAAGAGGATCGAATGTCTCCGCATATGAGGGCAAAGCCGTATATATATCCGTTTTATGTAAAGAGATTTATTTTCTAGTAAAGTTGTTCTAATAGAATTGAACCAAGAATCAACATCTCTTTTTTGCATTCATGCATCAACATTACATTTCATCGCATGCAATAAATTTCCTAAAATCCAAAAATACGCATTCATGCATCAACATTAAATTTCATTGCATGCAATAAATTTCTTAAAATCCAAAAATACGTATTCATGCATCAACATTACGTTTCATTGCATACAGTAAATTTCCTAAAATCCAAAAGTACGTCGAGTTTAGAACTCTAGTACAGAACCAGATGGATGATAAAGAATTGGAATTATTTGAATATATCGATGGTTCGAAAGGTGAAGATGTTTGTGCCTTTGAAGAAGAACTAAAAAAATGAAAAAGCCTATCATGAATTTGTTTCTACATCCCTAGAGGCGTTCAAAACAACTGGACTGTGGAGGAGATTCTTGTAATTTTTAGGGCCATTTCAGAGTAACATTCGGAACGCTCTTATTGCTCTAAGCCTAGGAGCAATAGAAAATCCTTTTGTGAAAAAGGCGTATGTCCACATTTTTTTTATTTCAATGAAATGCATCTTTGTGTCTGGTTTTGGCAAATATTCTTTTGTTCCTTCCATTTCATTCAAACTCATACTACACAGATAATTACCCTTTGATTCATTTGTCCTTTGAGTCTTCTTTCGTCCCTAGAACAGGTCTCCAGATATCAATGATATGAGCGACACTGCTATTGACTCAGAATCTCCTTTTGAGCAAGATATGTGTCCAGAGGTACCTCAAGACTTTAAAGACGATCGAGACTGTAGCTTATCTCCTGATTGTTAAGGATGGTAGAACAAGTCGAGAAACAGATCTTGCTTTACAAAGAATCAGTGAAAATTGTGAGCTTAAAAGAAGAGAAAAAGGTGAATATCAAAGCCTGTATCACCGCGGAGACAAAGCGAGACGTCATTGAGTTACTTTAAGAATTCAATGATGTTTTCACATGATCATACCAAGATATGCCTGAGCTACTAAGACGTGCGGACACTGTTGAGGCTAAAAAAAATGTGTTTGAGGAACACATGCATTGATCTTGTAATGGCCAAGTAAATCATGAAATATGGGTACTGCTGGTCCACCATGGAAGGGGATTGCATCAGTTATACCAAGAAATGCCACAAGGGCCAAATTTACGGAGACAAGATTTATGTGCTTCCTTTATCTCTTCATGTTATGACTTTTCCATTAACTTTCTCTATGAGGGGCATGGATGTCATTAAGCCGACCTCGCCAAAAGCTTCTGGCGATCATCAATTCATCTTTGTAGTCGTCGATTATTTCATAAAGTGGGTAGAGGTTGTTTCATATGCCAATATCACAAAGCTGACAATCAGCAAATTTCTTGAAGAATCATTGTCAATATGGAATGCCAAAAATGCTCATATCAGACAATGCATTGAATTTGAACAACGGCATGACATCAGAAGTTTGCAGTCTGTTCAAGATTAACACTATGCCGCCCAAAATGAACAGTTCAGTGGAAGCAAAAGAAAAAGGCAAAAAAAAAACCAAAAACCAAAAACACAAAAACAAAAAAAAAGAGAACAAAAGAGAAAAAAAACCTCTACTGGGGCACCTCATTTCTCGTTGGTATATGGCATAGGGGCAGTTTTACCTATCGAAGTTGATATTCCTACCCTTCGAGTCTAGTCAGAGCTGAAGTTAGATGAAACAGAATGGATCTAGCCCCGATATGGTCAGTTAAATCTGATTGAAGAGAAAAGGTTGAAAGCTATCCGTCATGGTCAAATGTACCAAAGGCGAATGATGCGAGCTCGCCAAAAAAGGTTCGCTCTAGAGAATTCTATGAGGAGCACCTGATATCGAAGAAGATCCTTGCCATACAAAGGGGAATTCAGAAAAAGTGGATGCCAAACTGAAAAGGACCTTATGTAGAAGTCATTATCTGAAAAAACGTCGATATTAACCAGGATGGATGGCAAGAACCTGCCTAATCTTGAGAATTCTGATTCAAGCAATAAATACTTCACTTGAAAAAAGAAATAAAAAAAGAAAAGAAAAGAATAACAAAAAGAAAAAGGAGAGGCCAAGGTGAAAACCCGCAAAGGGCGCCTTGAGACCAATGGGGTTTTGAATTGAAAACCCAGGAATGGGCAGTTCAAATTTTGATCGAAGGTGGGGCATGCGGTAGTATTGTCCTCTCCGAATTAATAAGAAGGAGAGATACTACATCTTGGGCATCAACAAAGTCTTCTAGGACTTCTAGACACATATCAAGTTCAAAAGGGTCCTCAAGAAGTTTGGGGCAGAGAAGCTCATGCTATGATATCTGGGGCACCTATTTCCATTTTATTCATTTTTGTATTTTCGACAAAATACGCCATCTTGATTAATTTATTCTCATTTTTTATTCTAGCAAAATTTGCTATCTTGATTAATTTGTTCATTTAGAGCTTTTGCTCTCAACAAATTTCCATCTTATCCATTGTGATAATCTTTTTCATCTTATACATCTCGTATCTCAGCAAAATTTTCTGTCTTGATTGATTTGTTTGTTTAGAGCTTTGCTCTCAACAAAATTTCATTTATTTTGATAATCTTTTTCAAGCATTTTTCATTGAAATAACGATTAATGGACTGACAATACTCATGCAGAAGGAGTTCTGCATATTACTCTGAAAGTTTTTAAATAATACGAGGACCTGAAACAGGACTATTGTTTAGAACTAACCAAACCTAAGGGTTGGAAACATTTGAGAAAGGATAGTCGAAATTGAGACTATTTCTTTGAATCTTCTGTCAAAGATACTTGCTGAACGGGAAAACATCAGTGATAGAACCTTGACGAACAACGAGGAACGACAACCTAAGCAGTAAAAGATGATCATTCTCGAAAAATGACATTCTGCATTCATACAAATATCATTCAATGCAAATATCATTCATACACATCTAGTTAGGAGCATTTGATTCATTCTGATCATGTCATCCTAAACACTAGGCATAAATAGGTCCATAAAACAAATTTTACAGGTCATGTTCCCCAGAGAACAGATCAAAGAAACAGATCTTATACCCCTGAAGTTGCAGTTGGATGGATTGAAGTCATTAAAGCAGATCTTGTCTTCATGTTTTGGCGTGAAGTAGATCAAAGATAGCAGGTCCTATCTTCCTATATTGGTAGGAAGTGGATCGAAGATGCAAATCCTGTCTTCCTATATTGGTAGGAAGTGGATCGAAGATGCAGACCTTGTCTTCCTATATTGGTAGGAAGTGGATCAAGGATGCAGATCTTGTCTTCCCATATTGGTGGCGGAGTAGATCAAAAAAGTAGATCTTGTCTTCCTGTGTTGGCAGTGAAGTAGATCGAAGATAGCAGGTCCTGTCTTCCTATATTGGTAGGAAGTGGATCGAAGATGCAGATCTTGTCTTCCCATATTGGTGGTGGAGTAGATCGAAGAAAGTAGATCTTGTCTTCCTATGTTGGCAGATCGAAGATAGCAGGTCCTGTCTTCTTATATTGGTAGGAAGTGGATCGAAGATGCAGATCTTGTCTTCCCATACTGGTGGCGAAGTAGATCCAAGAAAGCAAATCTTTTCTTCATGTATTGGCGTGAAGTAGATCGAAGATAGCAGGTCCTGTCTTCCTATATTGTGGAACAGATTGAAGCTACAACGGCGAATCTTGCTTCCCCGACATTACAATTTAAAAGATTGAAGCTGCAACAACGAATCTTACTTCCATGGCGATGCAGTGGGGCAGATTAAAGCTACAACAGCGAATCTTGCTTCCTCGACATTACAATTTAAAAGATTGAAGCCGCAACGACGAATCTCACTTCTCTGGCAGTACAGTGTAGCAGATTAAAGCTACGATGGCGAATCTTGCTTTCTTGATATTGCAATTTAAAAGATTGAAGCCGCAACGGCGAATCTTACTTTCTTGGCGATGCAGTGGATCAGATTGAAGCTACAACGGCGAATCTTATTCCCCGACATTGCAATTAAAGAGATTGAAGCCACAACGGCGAATCTCACTTCTCTGGCAGTACAGTGCAGTAGATTAAAGCTACGACGGCGAATCTTGCTTCCCTGATATTACAATTTAAAAGATTGAAGCCGCAACAGTGAATCTTACTTTCTTGTCGATGCAGTGGATCAGATTGAAGCTACAACGATGAATCTTGTTCCCCGACATTGCAATTAAAGAGATTGAAGCCACAACAGCGAATCTCACTTCTCTAGCAAACAGAAACCAGATCTTATCTCCCTAAGCAGTAGTGGAGCAGATCACATCAAGTCTTATCTCCCTAAGCAATAGTGGAGCAGACAAAAGAAACCAGATCTTATCTCCCTAAGCAATAGTGGAGCAGATCGCATCAAGTCTTATCTCCCTAAGTAGTAGTGGAGCAGACAAAAGAAACCAGATCTTATCTCCCTAAGCAATAGTGGAGCAGATCGCATCAAGTCTTATCTCCCTAAGCAATAGTGGAGCAGACAGAACCACAGATCTTATCTCCCTAAGCAATAGTGGAGAAGATCGCATCAAGTCTTATCTCCCTAAGCAATAGTGGAGCAGATCGCATCAAGTCTTATCTCCCTAAGCATTAGTGGAGTAGACAAAAGAAACCAGATCTTATCTCCCTAAGCAATAGTGGAGCAGATCGCATCAAGTCTTATCACCCTAAGCAATAGTGGAGCAGACAGAACCACAGATCTTATCTCCCTAAGCAATAGTGGAGCAGATCGCATCAAGTCTTATCTCCCTAAGCAATAGTGGAGCAGACAGAACCACAGATCTTATCTCCCTAAGCAGTAGTGGAGCAGATTGCATCAAGTCTTATCTCCCTAAGCAATAGTGGAGCAGACAGAACCACAGATCTTATCTCCCTAAGCAATAGTGGAGCGGATCGCATCAAGTCTTATCTCCCTAAGCAGTAGTGGAGCAGACAGAACCATAGATCTTATCTCCCTAAGCAGTAGTGGAGCAGATCGCATCAAGTCTTATCTCCCTAAGCAGTAGTGGAGCAGACAGAACCACAGATCTTATCTCCCTAAACAGTAGTGGAGCAGATCGCATCAAGTCTTATCTCCCTAAGCAATAGTGGAGCAGACAGAACCACAGATCTTATCTCCCTAAGCAATAGTGGAGCAGATCGCATCAAGTCTTATCTCCCTAAGAAATATTGGGGCAGACAGAACCATAGATCTTATCTCCCTAAGCAGTAGTGGAGCAGATCGCACCAAGTCTTATGTCCCTAAGTAATAGTGGAGTAGACAGAACCACAGATCTTATTCCCCTAAGCAGTAGTGGAGTAGATCACATCCAGTCTTATCTCCCTAAGCAGTAGTGGAGCAGACTAAAAACACAAATCTCATCCCCATGGAGTCGTAGCAGAGTAGATTGAAGCTACAAGGCGTACCTGAAATTGCAGTAGAGTGGATCAAAGCAACAAGGCGTAGCAGGCTGGAATAAGGCTACTTGAAGAAGAGAAGCACCCAAAGAAGTCAAGCCTCGGCGAGACCAGGCAAATTTGGTCTTTCTTAGTCTTTGCTCTGTTCTCGTTACACGAAAACGAGCAAAGAGGGGCAGCTGTAGAAGCCCAAATTTGCTGGGCCCATTGTCCAAATAAAATAAAATACAACAAACCCAAAATTCAATCCCAACTACCCAAACCTTAAGCCCAAAATAATCAGCCCACAAACTTCTAATTTCAGCAGCAAACCCTAGCTGGCCGCCGCATGCCTTACGTGGCCTCCTCGTCTGCCACGCCTCCAGCCCACGCCTCCACTCGCACGCCTCTACCACCATTGTTGGCCACGGGCACCTGCAAAGCCAACAAGTAGACGCAACAACAAAGAAAAAATAATGTAAAAAAAACAAAATAGAGATAAAAGCATTGGTAATCGGGTTATAAAAACCCCAAGCACTGCTCATGTATTGGGCTTCGTTTTTTTTACGAACGCACATCAAGAAATCAAAAATAGAACGGAGTTTTCAAAGGTTGAATCTGATTATTTTCCTTTCGATTTACTGTTTTCCTTGCGTTTTTTTCTTTTTTATTTCTCTTATTCATTTCTTTTGGAAGTCGGTTTTAACAAAAATTAATAATAAAAAGCAAAATAGAAGTACCTGAAACCGCCGCGTGGCTTCATCGACGGAGGTCCCTTCGTCGTCGTCGGGGCCGGGCTAAGAGGTGGTTAGATTTCTCCTCTTTCTCTTTTGGCTTCTCCTCACTGGTGTCATCCACCGAACTTAAAAGCAGGGTTAAAAGCCTCGTCTTTTGCCACTGCCCGTCGACTATTACGGCGGCGCAATCGGAAAAGTGGGGAAGAGGGACGGCGACGGGGTTCCAAGGCTAAGCCTGGAACCCTAGCAGAGAAAGGGGACTTCCCTTCTTTTTTTTTTTTTTTTGCGTTCTTTGTAGAGAATGAAATAGCAGAAAAATAAATCAAATTTTTTAGCTTTTATTGAGATTGCAATATGACGCCGTTTAGAGGGGGAGACTGCGCATGCTTTGCCCTAATGGGTAATTTGCGCATTTGGTCCCTCTATCTTGCGCTTGAAGTGCAATCTGACCTTTCTATATTTTTGATTTGGACCGTGAATTCTGTGTCTGCTTCAATCGGGTCCTTTGACCATGTGCAGTCCTTCGCATCGAAACGCCGCGTATAAGGGTCTTGGGATATTTCCCCTTCGCTCCCTGATACTTTCAGTGTGTGGCGAATTGGTCCCTTTTTCCTCTTTGCCCTTTTTTTTAAGATTTAGCCCCTTAATTTCATTCTGATTTCAATCACGTCCTTGTTTTTTTTTATCTCCATTTTATATATTTTCTTTTCTTTTCTCTAAATTGTATTTGTATTTTTGTTGTTGATATTTAGTATTTTCTTTAATGTATTATATTATTTTAAACTATTTTAGATTTATTACTATTTATTTTAAGTTTTATATACATTAAATATTTTAAATATATGTATACATACACTATCGATTCTAGTTCCTTGTTTTATTGTTTAATATAAGAACAATTTTTCCTTTTGCATTTTTATATGATAATGTAAAAATGTTAGCTATTTACCTTAAGTATTTTATATATTATTTTATCTTATGTTAAAATGTATTGTATATATTAATTATTTTAAAACTGCTTTGTACCCTTTTTTTATTTTACTATTTGTTTTAAATCATTTGTTATCCATTTCAAGATTTTTAGATATTCCTTATTTTATGCTTTCATATGTACATATATGTTATTATTTATTTTAAAATTTTTCATATATAATATTTTTAAATTATTTTGTATATAGTTGATTTTAAATCTTGTTTTCACATTATTTATTTAAAACTCATTTATTATCATTTTAAATTTGTTCTACATTTTATTTATTTTAATTTGCTTTATACTACTCATCTTGAAATTGTTATATATGTTATTTAGTTTATTCATCCCTTTTTTATTAATAATGATGTTTAAATAATGTGTGTTGAGTGATTATTTTCATTGTGTGTGCCATTGGTATAATTTTATTCATGTATCATTACTCTATGTTTATTATTGTATTGATTAGTTCACGTCATTGTATTGTAAATTAAACTCCGACATAGTTATCCAATTTAGATTGCTTTATTTTATTCTAAGTGAGATAAATGCATACCTTCAAATAGATTACCCGCTATTATATAAAATGAATTTTGCTCAATAAGGTAATATTTTTCATTTTGGGAATTTGAGAAATTGTACCCTAACTTACTGGGTCTCGATTTTCTCATTAAACCCAAATAACAAAATATCCTTTTAAATTTCAAACATATAAAATTTTGAAAATAAAGGCAATATTCCGTATTTAGAAAATTCGAGAAATCGTGCCCTAACTTACTGGGCTTCGATTTTTCTCGTGATTCTAAATAACCGAATATCCTTTTAAAATTGAAATAAATGAGGTTTAAACAAAAAATATATTCAAGCTTACTCTCGAAAATACGAGGTGTCGTGTCCTAACTTACTGAATGTGACATCTTGTTACTTCGAGATAAGAAAGCATTTTTCCATTTTGATTTATCCAAGTATTTTTTAAAAAAAATAACGCAATATAAAGAAGGATCGTATTTTTAAATTCTTTTCGAGTTTTTAATTTTAGACACCAAGACATTAAGTAATCAACTAGGTACCAATTTTGGGCGTATCGAGGGTGCTAACCCTTCCTCGTGCGTAACTGACTCCCGAACCCGTTTTTCTAAAATTTCGTAGACCAAAATCGTTGTTTTAATAAAAATTAAATTGTTTATTAAAAACAACCACTTTTTGAGGTGACCCGATCACACCTCATCAAAAAAGATTGGTGGCGACTCCCATTTTCGTTTTTATTTTTAAAACCCAAGTCGACCCCGTTTTCATCAAAAAAATGGTGTCGGCAGAGGCGATAAAAGGCAATCCGAACTCCTAGAATAAGGACTTCTATGGAACTTTTATAAAAAATGATAATATATTTGTGACTTCAAAAATGATAATAACATGTTGGTTTGGATTAGTTTTAAAAAATAAATTGTGGTTGATGTGTAGAAATTTGGTTTTTAAAAAATTGTTTAATAGAGTGAGCAATGAAGATGACAATGTTTGAATTCATTTTATCTAGATGTTAAATAATAATTTTAAAAATTGTTTTAAATAAATTTTGGTGTAATTTTTACTACTTTAGATGTAAAATATTTTTTCTAATATTAGAAAATTTATAAATAAATTATAAATTAAAAAAATTTCAATTCAATTTTAATAATTGCAGTTTTTTTTAAAAATTGTTATCAACTTGAACATGAACTAAATACAATCAAGGTGCATTTGGTTGGGTCAGTTTTAGATTTATAAGGTAATGTGAGATTCTTACATAATAGTATCACGTTTGGTTTGCAAATATTATCTTGATGTGCTAGTTTTACATTTTCAATAGTTTCAACATTTTGAAATTGTAGATACTCGTTTTTTGTTATTAACACTTTTGTTAATATTAGTGTCAAGAAATATCACCCGTTGTAGAATCACTCCATGTTAAAAAATGTTGTAGAGCTAAGCTTAAGAAGATGGGTAGGATTATTAAATTTATTCCATTGCTGGGATGTCTTGGAGAACATAGCTTAGAGGCTAAGAAAAATGCTAGTTCTTAACCTTTCTATGGACTACAAGTGTTTTCCCCTCCCTCTCCTTGTTGATCAAATTGTATACTTGCAATTAAGTTTGTAAGTAGCACTCTCATTGCCAAAATGAATTACATGAGTCTAACTTCCATAAAGCTATTATTATATCCACTATCTTCATAAGTTCTCTCCCATTACTCACTACAAGTAACATGAATGTTATTTCATTCACACTCATTAACCATAATTTATAATATGTTCTTGTGAATTAACCCACATCTCTCCCACGTCCTACAAAATATGCCACTTGTTATATAAGCATTCTTTTGGTATATTTTTGGGAGGCTATACATAGAAGATCCAAAGTTTCATTTGAGGACTTCTTTTTTGGATCCCATTACTCTCTACAACTTGCTTTCTATAATCACAACTATAGTGATTTTGATGTTTATGAATATTATGAATATTTTGATGTTTTATTTCTCTCTCTCTCTATTGCTATTGGTTTTATAAAATACTTGACACAAAATAAGAGTGATACCTGTGTGGTCGGATGATTAAGAAAGAAGAATCCAACCTTTCATGCATGTGTTTGGTCTTGGTTGGGATTGAGAAATTTTAATTATTTTCAGAATTTTGTTTAAGAAGAAAAAGGTTAGAAAATTTTGGAAGTATTGTGTTGATAATGTGTTATAAAATAAATAATAAATAAAGTAAAAGAACAAGTAAAATGGGAGAGCAAAAGAGAATGTATTTTTATTCATCAATAGGGATGTTTACAATGCTTCTCCAAAGTTTATATTTATAGACATAGGAAGTATAAATAAACCTCTACTTGTAATGACTATTAGAGTTCTAAAGTACATTAAACGACCATTTGACGATCGATATGGTAGATTGATACCCATTGACGATTTGAAGAGCATATCTTAGATTCAAGTCGAACTAACGGTCAATGTTTATGAATATTAAATTGTAGAAAATGAGAATAAGAGCATTCGATTAGTGCAAGAGTTACAAAAAAAGAAAGACATGCAATAACTATTTTACTAACCCAATAATTAAAATAAAGTTTTTAAATAATAAATTGATATTTTATAACTTATTGAAGTTGAATGAGGAAAATTTAGTAATATAATGTATAGATTGAGCAGTAAACGATTGTACAAAATCATCACATATGACCAGTGAACCATCCTCGGCTGCGATAATTCACCCCCACCATTTGATTCAAATATTCGATGTTCGTGAAAAGCAAATAGAGTCCAACTGAAGCAACTTAAATGGCCCGCCCATTCACCACTTCATGTGGGCTCAACGTGGACACTATGTTTTTTGATTCGTTATTTCTTTTCAAATATGATCATCTGGGTACGAGGTAGGGATGAAATTTTCAACAACAATATCAATTACAATTTCTTTTTTGTTTCCTAATAATTGTTTATGTTTTCCTTTAATCATGGTTATTTTGGGATGTACGTTTGAGTCAAACTCTAATATTTAAATTTAATAAGTATTCTTATACTGAAGTCAAGGATCAAAGTTGTTATTATAAAGATTTTTTTAATTAGTAACTTGTCATTTGTGATTTTAACGGGGTGATCAAAATGGTCGAACTATGTAACGTCCGTACTTAAATTATGAATTTTTTATTTTAGATAATTAAAATAATATTTTTTTTATAGTTAAATAACTATCTATATAGTTTACCTTTTAACTTAATATAATTCATAAATAACTTTAAATTTTAGCCTTACATTTAATTATGTAGCGATAATATATATTGTATTTCTAAAGATAAAAAATAATAATTACAAACATAAAATATATACAGTAAAACCAGCATGACAATCTTCACTCGAAATGAATGGTTTGAATTTCCCAACAGATAATGTGGAATATTTGTCAACAAAAAAATACCAAACAACAAAACAAAAAAAGATGTTGAAATAATCCAAACAAAGATTCCCAACAGACATTTATAAAATCTTAAATTCCATGTTTTGTTGTTGATGTTTTACTGACAAGTATGGCCGATAAGCTACTTCTCCTCTCACTAAATCTCCCGTATTTTCTTTTCAATATTTTCTTTGATTTACTTTCAGAAACAAATAAATAAATATTGTTGTAAGCTAATTACATTGTTTTTGTGTACTTATCTTCTTCACATGTGAAACGTACGGATCTTCACAGTTCATGATCTGGATTTCCATGTGCGCTTGTCGGTTGGTATTTGTCTTTTCTCTTCTCTACTTTTATGCTTCAATCCAATTATCCAACGTCAGATATTCGAATTTTGTGAAAATATTATTGGGTAAAACTGAGAATCTTATGCTATTAATTAAATTTTAATAAATTAATTTCAATAAAAAACTAAGGCCTCTTCTTCATTAGTTTTGGAATTTTAAGTGTTTTTTCATCATAAAAACAATGAAAAATACTTGAATTTTGTAGTCAAAAACGTAAAAATTGAAATTTATTTATTTTTTGTTTTTTTACATTTAAGAGTGAAATATATCAAAATATTTTTATTTATATATTAATGATTTAAAATATATATAAAAAATTAGATTAATTTATATTTTATGTATTATTTTATTAAATTATTTAAATATAATGTATCATTAATTTTATAAATAATTTATATTAATTACTTAAAAAATATTTAAATTTTATATTTCATGTATCATTATATCACATTATTTAAAATATTTAAAAGCATTTTTGAAATGTAATTTTCAATTGCAATATCAATAGAGAAATACTCCTAAATAACACAATATGCATAATTTTAAATAATGAAATTGAATTTTGCTCCATTAGATTTTTATTTTTTTTAGTTTAAATCAAATGCATCTACAAACTCAAAAAAAATTTAAAAAATTCATCACAATAGTTGAAATTTTATATTTAGAATAGCTCGAAAATCCAAATTAATAGGGCAAATCACTAAAAATTTTAAAATTTAAGAGAAAATTTAGATTAGTTTAATTAAATTTGAAAAGAAATTTTGGATTTAAAAAAACAAAAGAACATATAGATGGATGGTTTAAATACAGAATTCTTGGTCTCTTCTTTCTCCTTTTTATTATTTTATAGAACAACTAATTACTAATGGAAATTCCAGAGAGAATGTCTGGGCAATTGCTGTTTTCTTTTTTTAATTAAGCAATAAATAAATGAACCAACATTAACTGAAACCATGAATTAATATTATGTTAAGCTGCACAGCTTTTTTGTTAAAAACAAATCCCTAGAAACAAAATTTCAAAAAGAAATCACGTGAAAAAAAGTATATTATTAAAACGTCTTGAAATCATGTGCACACTTGATTGACAAAAGTGAAATTGCTAAAATTAGTAAATTACAATCTATTGGATGAGATCACAAATAAAGGACTTCTCTGTTTCTATATATATATAAAAAAAAACAAAGAAAAAGCAAATTAAATTGAAGACCAAACTGAAATGGGTTTGGAGAGGTAAATTTTAGACATATTAAGTTTTTTTTTTTAAATTAGGATTTTGTGTTAATTTTTAAGGAAGTAGGTTAATTTTAAAATTTGAGTGCAATGATAAGATACATTGCACTCTTAATAAAAAATACATTCAAATTTTAGAGATTACATTATTAAGAGAGATCATCACGAACTCTAAACATAAATCGTAAAACGGACATGAAAGTTAAAAATAAAAATATAACATATATTGTAGTACTGAAATTGACAACAATAAACAACTTAGCACATTTCCTATAATACCTCAACAATAAAGCTTTTTTATTTTTATTAGAAAATTACATAAAAATAAAATGCTTTTCTCTTAATCTAAAAAGCTATTTACTTTCTTCTTCTCTTAACCTAGCTGCCACGACTCAAACTGCCGGCCCTGTCGTTCACCAGAGCTTCGTTAGGCCAAAATTTTACACCAATCATCTCCTCTTTCTAGTTCTCAATTTATTTTTCACGAAAGTCTCGAAATTTCTCCCAAACTTTTGACTTCTCAAACCTTGATCTATCAATCCAACCATCAAATTGATTCAATTTCAAAGAATATTCCAAATAATGCCAAGTTTGGGTTCCAACAAACATCCAAAAAAAAAAAGAAGAAATATTCGGTCAAAAGGAGGAAAGGGTTTCGATTCACAGATTGACAAATCCCAGTGAAGAAAAGGAAGGCCACGATGAGGAGAGGCCACTGACAAAAAACCATCTCGATTGTCAGAGGTGTAATTAGGGGTTGGCAAGAGCCCCGCCCCTCTAAATGAAAATTTTTTTTATTTAAATCTCTGTAAAATTTTTAAAATTTATATCAGTAAAAATAAAATTACACTTTAGCCATCTTAAAAGATCAACCAGTAGCGAGAGAATGGATCATTTCTTCCTTGAATTGAAGAGTTCGTTTAAAAAATTCATCTATTTGATTGATGAGCCAAAAGACAATTTATGATTCAGACAACTAGTAAAAATAAAAAAGAGTAAACAAATTGAGTTCATGGATTTACCTAAATCAAGCTATGGACCAATACAAGAAAAAAAAATTAAATTTGAAACCAATTAATTATAAGGGGCAATACATGAGAAATCAAATCATGTATAAAAAAATTGAATCCCCCAACGCTCCCATAACATAAGGTGCTCGGAAATGGTTGAAGTAGTTGAATAGGAGGATTGCTATGACTATAGCCCTTGGTAAATTTACCAAAGATGAAAAAAAATTATTTGATATTATGGATGACTGGTTAAGTAGGGACAGTTTCATTTTGTAGGTTGTTCTGGCCTATTGCTCTTTCCTTGTGTCTATTTCGCTTTAGGGGTTAGTTTATATGTACAACATTTGTAATTTCGTGGTATACTCAATAGATTGGCCAGCTCCTACTTGGAAGGTTGCAATTTATTAACCGCCGTAACTTCTACCCATGCTAATAGTTTAGCACAAAAAATTTTGATTTAATCCTTTAAAAATTATAAAGATTTAGGTTATTAAAATGATAAAATTATAATTTTACTATCATAAAATTTATAATTTAATTTCTTTTAAAAATTATAAAAATTTAGGTTATTAAAACGATAAAATTACAATTTTACTATCGTAAAAATTATAATTTAATTTTAATTTAAAAATAGATAAATTCGCCTCCATCAATGGGATAATCATGGTTGGAGATAGGAGTAGATTTTCATTTCGATTTTAAGGTTTTTTTTTATAAAAATAATATTAAAAATTAATTAATTATAAAAATGGGATTGTTAATATGAAAATGGATTGAGATAGGAAAAACTGGGATTGAGATCGAATTTTATGGCTTCGTTCACACATTGTCTTTGTTTATTTTCGTGGTTTAATCTATTTATCATATTTATATAGTGGATAATAGTATGGAATCTTTTAAGACAATAAATAAAAACCCATTATTTCCAACACAAAATCAAGCACGTTAGACCAAAAATCTGTCTTCTAACGTTTTAGTGTTCGAAAGTGAAATTTAAGCTTTTCCTGTTTTCCATTTACTGATAAACAGCTTTTTCCTCACTTTCGTACAATGAAACCAACCATGATCATCACGAGTTGGCCATCAATTTGTATTCAAGTGAAAATTTTAATTGATTGAAATATGGTAGGGCCTGGTTTCTTTAAAATAAAAAATTATAATGATTTTTTTAATTTTTTAAATATTAATCTCATTATAATTTTTTATTAGATTAATTATTCTTTTATCACTTGTTTTTAATATTTTTGTTTAGAACTACTTATAGCCCCTCCCAATTAGGAGTGTACAAATTTCAGGTAAAACCGAATTAATTCGGTTAACTAACCGGATTTGGTTAATCGATCGGTTAACTGAATTAATTATATCAGAGGTCGGTTAATAATTTTTTGGAAGTTCGGTTAATGGTTAATTCGGTTCGAAATTAGTCGGTTAACAGAATTAACCAAACTTAATAAATAATATTATAATATATAAGTATTCGGTTAGGGGTCGGTCGGTTTGGTTCATTTTTTGGAAGTATAAATTAATCTGTCGGTTAATTCTGTTAATTTTTTATATATATTTTATACTTGTTTTAACCAAAAATAAAGAAAAACATATAAATTTTGGTTAATTCGGTTAACCGACCAGATTAACTAAAAAAGTTCAATTCGGTTAAATTTTTTTTAAAAAAAATTGTTTGGTTAATAGTTAAGAGTTTAAAAGGATCGATTAATTCGGTTAATGGTAATTCAGGTCGATTAACCGATTGAACACCCCTACTCCCAACCCTTAAATAGGAGGATAATGTGCTTCAACACACTCAAACATACGCCCTCTTATACTAGCAACAATACCAATACCAATACCAATACCAATTAAACTAAAATTCAATCATCACTTTTATCAACTTTTGATTCTTCAACAAAGCATTAATTACAAGTATTACTATTCACAATTTTAATATATTTGATATAAGCTATTACATGAATTAATTTGATTAAAAATACAATTATGATAAATAAACTTTTCGAATTTTACTATTCATAATTTTAATATATTTGATAAATTTCAAGTATGAAAAGAAAATTTTAATGTCATTTATTTTATTTTGATTTAATCATCGAAAGGCGCAATCGAATCATTTATTTCTTTTGGACATATGCGCAATTGAATCATGTGTTTTACAATGTGAATTGCATGCATAAAGAAACCAAAGCAATACAGTTTCTTTTGCAATGCCTAGCCTTGAAAGGACAATCTAGGCACCGAAAATTAAGCTTGGCAACATGATACTTTCAACTAAATAGCAAGGCAAAAAAGGACCTATTATTATTATTATTATTATTATTTTGGTTCTTGATGGAAGCCAATAAAAAAGCATCACGCAACCAAGATCCTTTATACTCCCTTACATGATTGCAAGGTGTTTTTTTATTAATAAATATATCAATTTTCTTTATTACAAAAAAATATAACATCTTCCATGTTAATGCAATAAGTTATAACTATTACTCTTTATATATTAAAGATTTGTTTTGCTATACTAAGTGTGGTATTAAGAGAGCTCGAATCTGTTCATTGAAAAGATTATTTGTGAATGCAATTTGTTTGTATTCAAACTATTTTAGTAATTTGTATTAAGTGGGGAGGTGTTTTATTATAATTGTATATGATTGATGTTGCAACAGGTGTGAGTGAGGTAAGCCTAAATCATCTCTTCTATTGTGGAAATTATAATGAATTGTTCTCTGCGCGAGGTTTCGTAAATATTAAAATAGATCCGAACTACGCAAACAATCCCTAAGTTCATTATTTGGTTTTCTAGTTTTAAGTTGTTACTTTAAGTCGTAACTCAACATAGCAATTTATTCAGCACTTTCAGCACATACAATTGGTACCAAAGTAAAACATCGAACAAATTTGGTGAAGATTGTGTAGTTGGTTGTTGAAACAATGAAGGAAGCTTAATCTCATAGCCACCTATGCTTGATGGCTCAAACGATGCCAACTAAAAGGCATGCACAAGAGCCTTTCTAAATTTCATAGATGAGAAAGCGTGGACTACAATCTTAACAAGTTGGGAACTACCAATTAGTGAAGTTGATGGTGTTCACACTTCCAAACCTGAGACCACATGGACTACTGAGAAGGAAAAAGTAACTAGTTACAATATAAAGGCTCTGAATGTGATCTTCAACGGTTTAGACCCTCAAGAATTTAGTTGCATCTCCAAGTGTGTTTCTGCTTGTGAGGCATGAACAAACTTGAAACCATACATGGAGGGACTACTAGTGTAAAGTAGTAAAAAATCTAGATGTTAACCACTAGGTTTAAGAATTTGAGAATGTTTGGGATGAAACTCCTTTAGATGTTTATGCTAAACTATATGTTGCATTTCTAATCAAACTTTTGCCTTGGTCAAGAGTATTCAAATGCAATGTTGGTTTGTAAGGTCCTAAGATCCCTCCCTAAAATATTATCCATTAAAGTGGTAGCCACTAAGGACACCAATAACATCAAAACGAAGAGGATAAATGCACTGATAGGTTCTTTTCAAACACTTTAAATGAGCTTGAAGAAAGACAGAAGGGACAAAGTGAAATTAGAGAAAAGCATTTCTCTACAAGTTGTTTCTTTATTTGCAACTGATGAATAAACTACTATTGAAACCTACAAAATTAGTTGTGTTAGAAAAAAATCTAATTTAAAAATAGCTTTTTCATAGCAAAAAATTAAAAATTTAAAAACCAAGCCAGTTTGTGATATTTATAGAAATAAAATTTTGGTATAAGAATCATTAAGGGACTAAATTGAAAGAGGCCGCAATCTGGCGACCTATATTGAAAGAAACGAGAAAGCTAAAAACTGAATTAGACATGATTGAGATCCAATTCTAGTTTGGTTAGAATGGAACCAATCGATTCTTTAGTGGAGACATCATAATAACAATGGACGGTTCTCCTAAGGTTAGTGATAGCGCGAGAAGAGCTAAAATAGCTGGGAGATGGCTCCCAGGGATGATTTTCTTCCCGATTTTGATTTATTTTCTCTCGTTCTTCATTTTCTTCAGTGGCTCGAAGAAGAGTAGCCATGGAAGGTTCTGCATGATGTAGACTTTATGAAGATGGACCTGAAAAGTAGGGAAACTAGCAAGCGACTACTATCTGGAGAATGGAAGCTCTAGTGTTCGAAAAAAGGAATAAGCTAAGGGAACGATAAGGATTCAGGTGAGTTCCAGACTCCAAACCTGCTATTATGTTCTATACTGTCTAAGTATGCCATGGTTGCATAAGCATGAAGCATGATTGTGGGAAAAACCTTAAGGGGTTAGATGGAGATAGGAAGGGAAATGGGGAGAGAACCTATTAGTTACCGCCTTGGTTCTAGCCCTATCCCTGTTTATTTGGCTTACATATTATTTTCGTTTAACTTATGATAGAATGAGTCTGTTAGTTCAGTGATAAGGTGTTAGCTTACCCTATGGCCATGTGTTCGAATATCTGCGTGAGCAAAGTAGCAAAATTTTTGCTATTTTTGTTGAACCACCCATGTAGTGGTTGTGGTTAAATTGAATTCTATCTTTGGGTAGTCTGATAGGATATCTGAATATTGGGTTGGATAGGTTTTTTTGGGATTGTGTTGTATTTTTAAAAAAAATATCTGATTATTATTTGATTATTATTTTTTTCCAAAAAAATACCCTTTCCTCTCTCACGTTTCTCACGTTTTCCCCATCCCCCTTTCTGTCGTTTTTTCTTTCTGTTTTTCTTCCTTTTTGCTTTGTTGATTTCAATTATGTTCTTTTTATCCTACGTACTAAAACAATGCTACTTATAATTTTCGTTATTATCGATTCTTTCCTCGCAGTTTCGATCTTGTGCGTATTCGTGATTTGGGTAAAGATATAAGTTTTGTTTGGTTGTTATGCTATTCAGGGTTGCTTAATTATTTTATTTGCGAAGGAAATGTTTAGGAAATTGATTTGTGTGACATCATTTAATTATTGTTTCGATTCGGTAAGTGTTCTAACGTGTTCTTGAGAGCCAAATGTGGACGTAATTGATCAAAAATTTGGGTTAGTATTGATTTTAGGTTTAGAAAGGCTTGTGTTTGGTTTCGCATCAAAATTAGATTAGGTGTGTAATAGAAACCTGAGAAAACATTGAACTACAAAAGTTGAAATTTGGGACTATCGACGCCACATGACCATATGCCAGATCATGTGGTTGGGTCAATTGGTCTGTTGGCGCCACACGGGCGTGTGTGAGATTGTGCGTCAAGCCATACGGGCCACACGAGCTGACCAAGTAGGCTGTGTGAGCCCAAATTTTAAACTTTTCTCAAGGGCTGTATTCGACGTACGAGTTGAATGTAAGCCTTCTACATGGTGCTTCAATCCACTCCTACTGTAATGTCGGGGAGATAGGATTCATACATTGTAGCTTCTCAAAAGAACAAAATTTGCTATCTTTAATCTGTTCCACTGCAGCTCCGGGGAGATAAGATTTATAGCTTCAACTTGTTCTGCTACAACTTAAAGATAAATCTTGATGAGATCTGCTCTACTGCAACTTCAGAGAGATGAGATCTGTGGTCTTAACCCACTCCATTGTATAGGGTCTGTATGATACAAATTAGGCAATAAATCATGAGTTCTGATATTTTGTTAACATTAAACATGATTTATGTTAAGTATGATCTATTATTTGCTAAGCATGATCTAATTCTTCTATAAAAAGCATGTATGCCACATACATTTATGATATCGTTAGTTCTGCATGTGTATTAGGGTGGGGAATATGTTTGTAGAGAAAGTTGGGCAATTAATCTATCTATCGTATTTGGTGGCTCAACCACATATATATATATATATATATATTTGTTTTTGGCGAATTACCACCTAGTGGTTTGGTAGCTAGACTGCAAATATTCTAAAAAGTGACATACAGTCACTTAGCGGTGTGTAGGGTTGGATGGGTATTTAATACCCTATATGGTGTGTAGCGGATGGAGGTAGGATTGTTAATCTATATCTAATATGTTCTGATTTTGTTCTGTTTATGTGTCTGATTGAAATCTGAAAGCATGTCTAAAATCGTATTTTTTTATTCTATTACAAGTTACACACTGAACTTGTAAGTTTATTATCTGTTTGTTTGATTCTCAAGTAATCCTCATACTTAGGCGGGTCGGTGAAATGGGAGCTCAGTTATTTATTACTATTGCGAATCTTTGATTTATTCGTATTTAATCCGGTTGCTCATGGACTATTTTTGGATTGTTTTTAAAGTTTGGATTTTATTTTCTGTTTTTAATTGTTTAAATGATTTCCTGATGATATACATTTTATGTGCAAAATGTTGGATTTTCAAAAACAAACTGCATTTTCCAAAATTGAACGTGATTAAGAATTCCGCTGTAAACTTAAAGGTTTTTTTTTAAGTATAGATAATCAGCAAATTTATCAAATATGTAAAGAAAGGTATTACCCCAACAACTGGACTTTTACTTAACATAGTTAGCGTCATCTTTACAACTCTCAAACGGTTTCTGGCTTTTCAAATAAATTGCAGTAACTTCTCCCGATCTAGCCATAACGTCTGGGTCGGGTTTGGGGAGTTACAATTTTTTCTCTATCCCAATTAGGTCCTAATTCAATTAAAATCTATTTTTTAAAAATTAGACCTCAAAATTAAATTTCGTTCTAAGCTAGTTAATAAAATAAAAATCCGATTATGTTATTCTAATACTTTAATTACTCATTTACGACCCTAATTTATGATATCTAACACAAACCTTCGGTTTAAAAACTAGATTCTACTAACCAAGTTTTCGAGATGTGACATGGGTCATGTTCGATGTAGCGCCAATCCAGCCAGACACATCTATGTCTCTATCTTTTAGAAGTTATTTGCTTCGATGCTCAAGAAAAAAACATCTTCTCAATTGGACTTAATAGATGATGTATTAGTCTTTCAATTAGTTTGCTCATTTTTTATTAGACTAAAGACATGTTTAGGTTCATCTACTAATACAATTTGTATTTTCGTGCAACAATCTGACCACATGATACCGCTTAGTATTAGTTAACTAATAGAAAACTAGTGAACTAATATTTGTTTCCATTTTGCTTTGCATGAAAAAAAATTGTGGACAATATACAAAGGGTATTAATGTAATTCATGGATAATTTTATTAAACAATTTGTTCGGAAAAACAAGTGTACATAAATGAAAATACTACACTTAAGGCACTAGATCCAACAATCTCTCACTTGCCTTGGTAAAATGAAGGAGTCATGTTTCACATTCCTATGCCCTCTATATGTTTTTTTTTTCAAAACTCTCTATCTAGTATGGTATTGGTAAACAAATCCCTAGGGTTTGTCCTCAAAAGCGATCTTTGACTGTATCAATTATTTTGTCAATCACTATTGTCTCCTTTATGATACTTTCTATCAATGTGTTTTTGTTCTCATGTGGTTTCTGATTTCATTTGTGTTAGCTATTGTCACATTGTTATCATAATATAATGTGATAGCTTTTCCAAGCCAGGAACGCCTTTAAGTTCTGTATGGAAATTTCAAAGTCATATTACTTTTTTTGTAACCTTAAAAGCAACCACATATTCAAACTTTATAGTGGAGTTAGCAATACAACTCTACTTGACACTTCTCGACACTATAGATTCGTCTCTTAAGATAAAAACACAGCTTAATTTTGATTTCCTTGAATCCCCACATATTTGGAAGTTAGAATCAATATATCCGATAAGAGTAAAATTTCTTTCGAAATACACAAACATATAATCCCTCGTTCTCTGTAAATGCTTGAATATATACTTAACTGTTTGTCAATGTTATAGACCAAGATTCACTTAATATCAACTCACTAATTCTACTACAAAACAAATATTTAAATATATACCTAAATCGCAACGCAACATAGCAACATACTCGGGGTGGGTTTGGATGGGCGATTGGGTGCGGTGCGGTGCGTTTAGCTTACTTTTTGTCTCACGCTACAGTATCTAATCTCACCGCCACCGCTGTTTTTACACTAACTGCAAATAACGCACCGTCCATCCAAACTCACCCTCAATAACTTCAACATTACGTTTCGCATTATTTTTACAAAATTATATCAAACTTTCAAAAAGTAAACATGAAACCAATACATTAAATGGTGGTTTCAACTTCAACCTGACACATGGGCAGAAAATTATCATGGCGATAGACATGTAAAAAAGAGTGAAATCACCATATTAGGTGGCGATTTCAGCTTGCCTTTTACAAACAAGATGTGGTAGAAAATTGCCATGATAGTAGTTAGTAGACATGTCAGAAGAGTGAAATCAGCACATTAGGTGTTGGTTTTAGCATTCTTGTGACACAATTGCGAGTTTAGGTTGAACCCGCCACTTAACACAATTGTTTTAATTTTACTTCTAAAATTTTGATTTAATTTTGTAAATAATATTAAAAAATTACATTTAATAAAATAATATTAAAAAAATAAAAGAAATAGAATTTTAATAGTTTAATGGTCAAGATTATTCATTACGCTAACTGTGACCTAAGTTCGAGTCATGTTAATTATATTTATTATTCAAGCTTTACCTTTTTAATATAATTCACAAAAAAATAAAAAAAATTGATTATAATGATTTTTTTAATTTTATCTTTTCTATAAAATAACTTACATAAAAAAGCAACACCATAAGAATGTAATATTACATCTTAATCTAAAACTTTTATTATTCTTGAAATGATAAATTTTGCTATTATTCCCTATACTATGTAAAAAGTTGTAGATTTAATACCTATATTTTAATTTCTTCATTTTTAGTCCTCTTACTTTTTAAATTTTAAAATTTCAATCTTAACTAAATGATAATTATTAAATTGATTAAGTTAATTTTTTAATTATACCTATGTCAACTTATTATTTTCACATATTACTCACTGAAAATCCAGTTAATGGATGAAGTCCAATTGGAGAACATAGACTAAATCTATAATTGTATGTATAATACATGACTAGTAATTAAATTTAACCAAATAAATTTAATTGTTGTTAATTGAATTAGGACTAAAATTTTAAAATTAAAAAATTATAATGATTAAAATTGATTAAATTAAAATATAAAAACTAAGTTAACAAAGATTAACTGCAGAATTTAACTTTCTTAAATCATTTAATTGTAATTCAATAACTTTATTGGCAATGCCAGGCAACCATGTACCTTTAAGAATGGCTCAAAGCATAAAAGAGATGGTTGAGATGTAAACATCAATTTTAATTAATGAAGAAAGAGGAGAGAAAGAAATTACTTTCTAATCTATTGATTCTTTTCCTACAACATTGGTACCATAATATTTTGGGTCCCCACCAATTGGTTGAAACTCCTACATGGGCTAAGCATTGATGTAATTGAACAGTTCACACATGCATTTGAAGTTGATTTCTTCAGTTTGTTGTCATTAATTATTAAGAAAATAAATGAATTTGGTTTTGGTGGTGTTTTTACTTTGATATAATAAAATTTAATATTATTTAGAACAAATTATAAAATAATAGTAACTTAAATTTAGTTTAAATTAATATTTTTTAAGTTATGAAATATTATATTTTAATCATTAACAATATCGACTTAAAATGTTTTAGTTACTCATTCGTTAAAATTTGTTATATTTTAATGGAGAAGTGATGTGGCATGTTAACTCAAGGGTTAATATCTTATTTGACCCTTGAGTTATAGCTAAAATATTTAATTTGGTATTTTTTATATTTTTTAACAATAATTCTAAAAAATATATTAAAAAATTATCGAGTGATTAAAATGTAACTCTTCATAGTTCAATGACTTAAAAAAAAAGGATTTTAATCAGTTTTGCAGTTTACCCTATTATTTATTATAAGTATATGAAAAAGTTATTTTACAGAATATTTGTTTTAGGAGCATTTCGACACCCACCAGTGCCGAATTTAGTATATGTTGAGTGATTATATTTTTCTAAAAATCTAAGTTGAGAAATAAAAAAAATTATGTTAACAAAGTAAAAGAAAAAAAAACCCCGGTTTTTTATTGTAATTTCTTTACATTTTTATTGTAAACGAGAAATTCATCAAATCAACACACACAAAAAAGCATATTTGATAAACGAAAAAGAAGAAGAAGCTAATGGGCAAACATCTCTTAATTAAGTGGTCACACCCTCTTCATTACAAATAATTAGGTGTCAAATTCAACTTCCCCTTTCTTAATCTATTAAAAGGAAGCAAAGGGAATAACTTTGCATTTTGTTTTTCCACATTTTGAAAGGATGGTCAGACATAATGATGAAAATAATTAACAACATTATTTAAAATTTTTAAGAACACACGATTATCTAACAAGTTGTTGATTAAAGAAGTTGTGAATTCTTACTTAATTGGGCAAATATTTGAAATAAGATTCATTGCATGGGTGAACTATATTATAATAATATATATATGTGTGTGAAGAGTTTAACGTACACTAATTATTCAGCTTTATTGAAGCATATCTTTAATGGTAGTTAATGTGTCAATTAAGTCAACTATTTTTTGCATTTCTTCCTATGTTGTTGAGATAAAAATATTATTTCTCCAAATATAATGATATGAGTTTATTGGAACTTTGGAAGTGATTCATGTATCAAAAGTTTCGTGTAAAAGGCAAATGTAAAATAAATTTCATTTTGTTATTAAAATGATTTCAGGAAAAAAAATTAGTGAAGCGTGTAAGAGCGATTTGTTTAAGAGTTGAGTTATTCGTCAACTTTAAAGGTTGGTATGAAATTTGAGTAAAAGTATTAGGTACAAATAGACACAGATAATAAGTTTAGGTAAAAAATTAAATTTATTTAAAATATGGGTAGATTTGGACTTTAATCTCTTGATTTGTCTTTCAATCTTAAAAAATATTATTTAAGTTGTTTATGTTTAAAATAATTATATGAAGATTATTTAATCGCGCAATTAGGGATTAAATTAAGGCAAGTAGGGTCCTGAATAATCATCTCAACAATATATAAAGAAACTTTTGAATTATTGTAATGAATGAAATGTTCCTTTTCTTCAAAAGGCCATATGTTTTTTTATTTCTTCTTAAGTTCCTCACCCAATGTTGAAAAGGAATATAACTCAACAATATGGTTGGATGTGGCCACTTATTGGATATTGTTGCAAAAACAATGATTTCACTGGCTAAACATTTAAAATGCAAAGAAAAGGTATAGTGATAATATTGAATTGTCCTTTTGTAGTATTGAAAGGAGGTGATTATGAATGGAACACTCTTTTGAAAATCTGTTGTAGTATCTAAGCATAGGATGCCATTATGACACTCAACTCATGATGTTGATGATAAACATTAAATATGTTGGATTGTGATATGATTTTAAATTTTTTTATGAAGTACAGGTTAATCAAAAGTTTATTTCATTGTTAACTTTTTTATATTAATATATATTTATAATTAAATTTAAATAAAATATTTAATAAATAATAAAGGTGGAATCTATGATACCAAGTAGGGGTTAGTGTTTAATCGAATCGAGTGAATTTTTTTTTTTAGTTAATCAAGTTCATGAGTCCTATTTTATCATCCCAACTTGATTCGAAAATTTTTCGAATCAAGTCGAATGAAATGAAATTCGAGTCAAATCGAGTGAAATTGTTCGAGTTAAATTAAAAAAACTGAACATGCCAAATTAAATATTGTTACAGTATAACTAATTCTATGTTAGAGCACATAAATTTGAAACCATATATATTTGAAAAGTTTTTCAAAGAAAAAAAAAGAAGAAGATACTTTTAATATGATAAACTTCAATCATTAATTAACTTATTTAAATTTATAAAATTATTATTTTAGAATTTGTAACTTTCTTTATATATTTTTTTATAATTTTTATAATCTTTTAAAAAATATAAATTTTGAAATTTTTATAATTTTTTGAATTTTAAAAAATTATTTTGAATTATTTTATAATTTTTGTTGAGAGAGAGCGATTTGCTCATTTTATTTGAATTATTCGAGTTATTCTAATTGTAAAATTTAACTCGACTCGAACTCGAAACTCGAATCTAGTTATTTGAGTTGACTCAAATAATTTGAATAACTCGATTCAGTTAACTCGAATTTTTTTATTTTTTTTTGAATCGAATCTAATTTTACTCACCCTTAATACTAAACTACCTACAAAAGGTCTGTTAAACTATTATAGCAATTATTTTTAATTCAATTAAATAATTTTTAATAGATAGTATATGAAGAAAGATTTGTATGAACAATCTATATAGCTTTCATTTAAATAATGCCACCTAATCAATTTTTTAAAATCAAACCATTTATAATAAAAATCATTTGATTATTATAGATGATATCTAATAATAGTCTGTTTGTTTTTTTCATTTAAAATATGATTACCTAATTTAAATGAAGGAAATATATATTGATGTGACATAATTGTTTCGTATAAATTATAATCATTTCTCGATATTATATATTTACTTGTTAAATAAACAAATACTAAATATGAAAAAAATGAGAGACTCGGGGAAAATTAAACAAATACTAGAAGCAACTTGTAATACAATATATAGGAGTAAATATAATAAAATAAAACCTATAAGCAATACAAATCTCTTTCACCTAACTATACATATTTATATATAACTCATTATTAAAGTTGATTAAGTCTTAGTTCGATTGGCATGAACATTATTATCGATGTAGGAGGACGTAAGTTGAAGTGCGCTGAAGTACATTATTCTTCTATTTATGTGTTAAGGAGGGGCTATAGGTAGTTCTAGATATTGTGTCAAAAAAAAAAGATATTATAAAAACTTATGAGATTATTAAAAAAAATAGACATCAAATAAACGAGTAATTTGTGTTCATCCCATTACTAATTATTTCTAATTGTGGTCAGCTTGAATAGCCAAAAAACAATTTGGGGTTTCAAGTAAGTTGTATAGATTACCATATAGTAAAAACCTCTTGCCATTGTGTTTCACGGCCTTCTCTCTTGTATTGACTTAGATTCAAATGTTTTGGAAATAGTGGGGGAACTATTTTGTTATGGAGTAGTAACATTGGATACAATATTATATGTGAACCCAAATTTTATTTTGTTTACCTCGGTATAGCTAATTGTTCCCTTTGGTTAACATGCATTTAGGGTAACCCTAGAGTTAAAGGAAGGCAAAGAGTTTGAGGCAGTTATAAATCTTGCTTAACAAAGATGACAATTCTTGGATTGCATTGGGTGATATCAACCAAATTCTTTGGCGTCACGACAAGCATTCTTTTAAGAAGAATAATGTGTTTATGAACACAAAAGATTTATTTATTTATTTATTTATTAAGTACGTTAATCAAATTTATGTTACTATATATATACTGTAAACATTAATAGGTACATTCATCAAGGTCATGCATTTTTAATCTTCGAAGTATAATTAAAGTATATACATTAAAATTCAGTATGCATATTAACCAAATTATGTATCCTTAATGATCAATGTAGGGGCAATGGTAAGGGGTTGGCAAGGGTCTCTGTGCTCTAAAATTAAAATAATTAAGTTAGTCCATGGTAAAATTGCTCTTAACCTCCCTTCAAAAAGCTGATAAAATTTTGATTTAGTTCTTTAAAAAGTAATAAAGATATAAGCTATTAAAGTTATGAAATTGCATTTTAACTCTCTTTAAAATATACAGCTTAATTTCGCACCCCCCTAAAAAAATCGCATTGTGCCTAGATCAATGTATAATTAAGATTAATCTCCCAAGGCTAATTGTATCACATTAAAATGATTCATGTGCTTGTGCCACAGAGCTAGAACATAAGTCTGACAAACCGCATGTCCTTAGGCGATCTCATTGCTTCAAATCTACTTAAGTCAACCAAACTCTTGAAAAATGAGAATTCTCATGGAAATTCTCTAAGGCATCGAAATAAAGAGGAAGCAAACTCGAAAAGAGAAAAGAACCTGGATCGAATAGAAAGGCCACAATAAAACTAAGCACACCAAGTGTTTGAGTAAATGCTCTCAAAGTGTATTTAATAACTTTGAATAAGATACAACGGGATGATTACAAATGAGGGGGAATGTCTCTATTTATAGTTTAGCTTCCCCAAATCCAACCGTACAATTTAAATTACATCGGTGCTCAAGATTAAAGCCTATCTACAAGATGAGAGTCCTAAGGGTTTTAAACTCTATATAGTCTTATCCCTTAGGATTACAAATATTAACCATGGTAACTCTAGTTTTACGGGAGTATTCCACTGGTCCACCAATGCTTCAAGTAGATGGGCTTCTCCATGTGTTCCACGAGTCGAGCCAATTGAAGTGGGTTAAATGAGCCCCATTTAATCAATTGAGCTTTATGGAATGTTTTGTGTGCATCGTCACGGGATTTGATTTGTAGCCCGTGACACTTGTACATTCATGTGCTAAAGGAGGAAGAATAGGGCATGGACATTGACACTGTGATGGATTATGTCTTATGAAATTACTATATAAAGGGCCCTTGATCCCTCTCCACTCAACCAAGTTTAAGAGTTTTCCTATAACTTAATATCAAACATCAAAGTGAGCAAGGAGAGAGAAGATCAAGTGTGCATCATTACATAAATCAAGTTTTCCATCATAAGTGTTAATATGTTCAGAATTGAATTCCTACAAGACATACAATCAATTGTGGTCAAGTTCTCTAAGACTTAAGATGCCTCAAAGTATGTCTTATTTGATTCATAAAATTATGTTGTATGAGTTTTATTTTATGAATATTATTATATTTATGATTCAAAAAATTATGAGATATTAATGCTCATTACAAGATTGCTCATTATGAGATATTAATGCTCACATTTGAGAGTCAATCACTAGCATGTCATATCATTAACCTAAAGATTGGTTATGATATATGATGCAATAGATTACTCATTACAAGATACTAATCGTCTTATTTGAAAGTGAATCAATCGCATGTCATTGCCTTAACTCAAAGGTTTGTCTTGATGATGCATTAGATTACTCATTGTAAGGCATTGATTGTCACATTATGGCTTTATGACTTGTGGTACATTTATAGCTATTACTCTTGCTTCTTATAAGGCTATTTGTCTAACATTTCAATTTGATTAGTTCCAATTAATCTTATTAGAATGAACAAATACTCATTATAATGAAATGCTTAGACTTGGATTGTGCCTAAGGATGGATAAACTTAAAAAGGCTAAAGATGATAAGAGAAAATCTACATGCAATTTGGGAGCTTTCCAACCATTTGAGTCTCTTGAGCATAGATGCTTATGATACAACATTACTAGGTATGCTTATGGCAACTTGACTATTAAAGCATACAGTATAGTCAGAGAGAGTATTGTGTGTGTGAGCACATAATGGAAATGAATAACGTGGCAGAATAATTTAACTCTTTGAATATGATTATTTCAATATTATTTCTAGTGCAATTTACTTTTATCTCTCTTACTCATTAGATTGGTCCATCTAAGATAACTTACAACACACAAAAGACTCAATGGATCATCATAAAGTAATAGTTATATGTGTGCAAAAGTAAGAAAAAATGAATGCAAATTATCTACTTGGTATCTAAAGGGCATACAAGAAAATCACCAAATAAAAGGAAAAATAGTGCAACAAGTAACGTGGATGAAGGTGATATATTGTTCTACCTCGTAAGAGGAATAGACATATAAATAAAAAAAGGAATGACCACAAAGAAAAGAATATTTTGGAAGCAAATTTAATCTAGTTTCTTTCATAAATGTAATAAATTTTATGTATGTTACTTTTCTAATACATGGTAGTTAGATATTGGTGTAAAGATATTCACATTTCTAATTTCTTACAAACTAACTTTCGTAGTTAGAGAAAGACCATTTTATAGGAAATAAATCCTTTCAAAATTTAAAAATAGAAATTACAAACTTAATATTTTTAATGTAGGCTAGACAATAGATTTATATAATTGCACCTTGTCCTATTATTTTTATTTTAAAAACAATCTTGTAACCTTATAGAAAATATTTTGATTGGTTTAAGTTGTTTATTTGATGGATTACACATAGTGAACCTCAATTAGATATTTTTCCAATCCATGTGAATGTGAATTTTTGCATCGAATGTGTTAATCAATATAAGGCTTTATACATGTTGTGGCATAAGATATTTAGGTCATGTCTCTAAAGAAAGGATTGAAACATTAGTAAAAAAAAATAAAGTTTTGACAACTCTTGATTTTACTAATTGTAATACCTGAATTTTCTTTAATTGAGAAAGTTAAAATATAGTTATTGATTTAATTTAGTTTAGTCGTTATGTATTTTGTATGTGTATGATAGGTCCTAAGTTGAAATCCTATCTCTTGAAATTTTGTTAATTTTTAGTTCAATCCTTATTTTTAATCTTTTGACTTAAATCTTATTTCTGTACAAATTATGACACAATCAGTCTATTGGTTTAGTGGTAAGGTATTAATTTACCTAAAGGTCTAGTGCTTGAACTTAGGGGTTGGCAATGTGAGAATTCTTTTTGTTTCTTGCCTTGTGTCAGAGGTTGAGTTACTTTAAAATTCTAATTATATCTATAACACCCCATATTGATGTCGTCCCTTTGTTTTCCCTTTTACTCTCCTAATCATTTTTTACTTCTAATTGCTAATCCTCTTTGATTTCTATCACCCTTGAATCTTAAAACCTCCATTTAAACCAAGAACATCACCCAAAAACTTCATCATCTACTTCATCTAGTCCCTTAAACTGAATTTGTAAACATTGAAACACATATTTTAAATAAAAAGCCAAAAATTGAGTCTTTAAAGGTGAATTTCGAGTTTATGGATAAAAATATGGTTTCAACGTATTTTTCAATTAGCTTTAACATGATTAGAAGGTTTCTAAACTTACTTTGAAGTTTTGTTAAAGATTTTTCTTGAGTTTTAATGAATTTTTGAAAAATAGTCATAAAACATGTCGAAAAGGTCGATACTATGAATTGAGTATTTTATTGTAGTTTAAAGGTTGGGAATTAGTCATAGGTGAATTATAAGATGAATGGAATTGATTTTAGGCGAAAAGATTAAGTAGGGATTGATATATTCAAATTTAACATTTGCTATGTTACAAGTTTCGATTACATGAGAACTTAGTTTAAGCTTATATTTTGTATGCTTGTAATGATTCCTTGACTGATTTTTGGATGTGTTATTGTGTGATTTTTTTGTGTTGAAGTTCCAGATTTGATAGAACCTTTTACAAGTAGAGATAAAGGCAAGGAAAAGCTAGTTTGAGCTTTCAGCTTTTCGGCGAAAGCGTAATTGGTGATTGTTTGGAATAATTGCTTTTGGACATGATTTAATGTGTTATTTGGGAAATTAGTTGTAGCCTAAACCCTTACTTTAAATTCTGAGTGTAAGCTTTCTATTTCCCTTATTTTATTTTTGGTAAATTATGTGGTTATGAGAATATTTATGGATTGATTATTATGATGCGATATGATGATATGAGACACATGAGATGACTATTGTGAATTGTATTATGTTGTGGGCCTATTTATTTTTGGTAAAAACTGGTAAGTACATATGTGTTGAATTGTGGAATGTGATATTATTATGACAAGTAATACGTGAGAATACTGATATGTGATATATGATGTACTGATTTTAATGCACTCATATGTGATTGGATACGTGATGGTTCAATGAGCATTAGTGTGCCACTTTAAGTGCAATTAAATATGAATTCGATAAGCATACATTGTGTACAAGTTTGTGATGTGAATTGATGAATATGAACAGAGATTATGTGCTTTAAATCAGTAATTAAAATTGTATAATTGTGGATGCTTTGGCCTTGTGACCTTATGAGATCGTTGGATATAGTTGACATGCCATAAGATTATGAGTACTCATCTATATGTGTTTTGAGATTTGGGCGTTGAGGCCTTGAGACATGTTTAGAGAGATAAGGAAATGTGAGCTAAGCTCCATTCAACAATACATGTTTGGTGTGTTGGAGAGTGTTAGCTTTAAGCTTCACTTTTGGGGATATGTTCGACTCTATGAGTCAATTGGTGTGTTGGAGAGTGTTAGTTTTATTCTTCACTTATGGGACATGTTTGGCTCTATGAGTCTATTTGGTGTGATGGAGATCCATGTATTCAATGTGTTGTGGTGGAGCCCACTTTTATGTTTCATAACCTTAAGAGCCAAACTATCACAAAATGTGACTGAATGGGATTAAATGAGATTTATATCTACTGTGATATATGCTTAAATATTCATGTGATTAATATGTAAAGGAATTCATGAAAGATGATTAAACGTGTGAAATATGATGTGTACCCGATGAGTGATGATAGAGCTCACTTTTATGTTTCATAGTTCAAGTGCCAGATTATCTTAAAATGTATATATGTGTAATGTAATGTATGCCTAATTGAGTATGTGACCATTATGCAATTTATCTATAAATATGTTTTGAATATTGTGACATATGCTTGAATGTTAGGTGATTATATATGTAATAGGATATATGCTTAAAAGCGAATATGTTTACCATGAAAGAGAACTAGTAATAATACACGAGTAAGTATAAAATGACACTAGAGTTGGAACTGTTGAGGATGTGCTATATGGTTGTTTTGTTGATGCTTGATGAATTGTTTGCGTTATGGTTATTCTGAGCATTCACTGTACTTGTTAAGCTCACCCACTCCTTTTAAACCATTGCAGATTAGTAGTGTGTCGATGTGAGCGGTGTGGTTTCCGAGAGGTGATCCAAGCAAGACTTTTGCAGTATTTCGTAAGTGTTCTATGTTTATTTACATTTTGGGGAAAAAGGCAATGTGGTAGACTTGTTTATAGCCATGTTAACTTCTAGACATTTTGCTAGTTTTTGGTTAAGTTTATAAAGATTACATGTTATTCTTGTACTTGAGCTCATGAACATGAGGATGGATTGACATTACTTGCTTGAACGTGATTTTGTGATATTTAACTGCTAATTAGGTCATTGAATGATTACTTGCCGAAGTAATTGATGTATGATGTTTAGGAACTAAATTGGAATGGATTAATTGCTTATATATCCTTCATTTTTTAGGTCTGGAGTAGAGGTATCGATAACCGGGTTTTAAAATCTATACCTCTGTGTTTTAAAACGTGCAGGAAGTTAGAATAGAGATTTGATATCGACACTCGGGGTTAAAATATCGATATTTCATGACAGGTATCGATAATTTTTTAGACTTTGGGTTTTTAATTGAGAAAAAAATACAAGTTTGGTATTGTTTTTCTAGGTGGTATTGATACCACTTAAAAAAATAATACCCTAGTGTCAGTATCGATACCTACGAGACAGTTTTGAGATTTTGTTAACTAGACCTTATGCATGTTTAATTATTATTTTAAAACCTTTTGATGTACGTTCAGCATGTATAATCCATAAATAAGAATATGTTTTGTTAAGAACCTATGCGAATGATAATATGAAAGACGTTTTGTTTAGAATAAGCTTTTACTTGTTGTGTGTGACATGAGACAGTGGTGTGGCATTCGAATTTTCGGGCTTGGCAACCAGGTCGGATATAGGGTGTCACAATATCTGATAGGATTTTAACAAATATTTTAATTATTTTTTTGAATTAACAAAATAATATCCCTATTGTTGCTCCCTATTCAACCATCCACAACCCCCATTTTTTCGTTCACATTAGTTTGTGCTCTTTTCTCTCTCTTTTTTCTTTCCTTTGTATTTTCTTTTTCTTGGAAGCTCTTTCTTTCTCTTTCTAATTTTTGTTCCTGGTTTCATCGTGGGAATTACATTGATCCTCTGTGTCGATCATAAGGCAATAATAACATAAGTTTCGTTGTTGATTATTCTGTTATTGTCCGTTTTAACTCGTTCATTGTGAAGGTTGAGCTTTAATGTGAGTTTCGTTCTATACTTTATTAAGTGTTCAATTGGTTTTCTTTTTAGGCAACAGGGTTGTGAATGAAGAACCTCTAGCGGTGTAATTGTCGTGTTGTTCATTGTTCTTGTGTGGAGTAAGGATCCGAATGTTGATTTTGGGACTATTTCCTTAAGAAAAAAGGTATTTTTTTGTAAGATTTTGGGATTTAATTGTGTTATAACCAGTCCGTTTAAAGGTTTTATGTAAGGTTTGGAGTGCAATAGTTGTGTGGTCAATCAAATCTACCATCAAGTGTGTGAAACTAACCGAAAACTCGTGTGAAACTCAGAAAAAATGCAGAATATGGATTGTTTTTGAAACTATCTAGCATTACACAGTCATTTGACAGATCCTGTTCACCACACGGCTATGTGGTAGGCCATGTGCAATTACACGGACTGAATAGGTAGGCCATTTGGGCCACACTGGTTGGCTTCTTGGGCCATGTGGGCCTTTTTAGCCAATTTTAAGTCCCTATCAGGGGAAGATTTGAATGACTTGGAAATTGGGCCCGTGGGCACTATGTAGGCCCAGAAAAGTGTAAGTTATGATATTTACACGCAGGTCAGCTTAGGAAGCATGATAAGAAAGTTTTGTTCATATAAATTATGTGCTATATTTATGATATGTAAGATATATGCTTAAGTATGCATGCCATAGAACTTATGATATCTGTATATATGTTAGTATGATTTTGCATATGCATTGGGGAAGGTCATGACTTGTTGGATGAAGTGTGATGTGGCAGTTATTATGAGTGGCACATCACCACAAATTAGTGTGATTGGATGGATGGACTCTAGTATTCCTAATTGGTGTGATTGGGTGGACGTAGATGGTGTGTAGCGGATGGGGGTAGGATATGCTATGATATGTACTGATATGAAATATGATATGCTTTGGTATAGGATATGATAATCTCCAATATGTTATATGATGTATGATAAGAAATTTCAATCTGATGCAAACTGTAAATATATATATTATATGTGGGTCAAATCAAACACTGGGTGTAAAGCTCATGTGTTTGTATGTTTTGTTTTGGGTGATTCTCAGGCTTAGGATTGGACGGTAACTCTGGAGCTTGGTTTTCTCGTTATTGGGTTGCACACTGTATTTAAGTATGTTTTCGACATTCTTTGGACTTTTCAGACTCTTGGATATTTTAATTTTTATTTGGGAATTTAAAATTTATTTTGGTATCTGTTTTACAAAAGACGTAATTTTAATCGGTGGTTAAGAAAAGACAACATGACTGACAAATGACTAAGGTTTTATAAGACTAAGTCGCTATAACATTTTTCGCTGCAAAGTTTTTGACTAAGTCGTTACAATGTTTTTACTCGCAAATGAATTAAGTGCATTTGGTTTGTTTAAACAAACGTAATAAAAATGTGGTTTTTCATCAAAGTATTCACGGGTTTTCAGAATAGTTGTGTTTTCAATGTTTTCAGCAATCCCTTTTTTTTTAATTAACGAGCCTCTCACCAAAAATTAAGCAAGATTTTTTCACGTGCAATGTGACCCTCACAATCCGACCATAACATCTAGGCCAGGTATGGAGTGTTACACTAATTATGGTATTTAGATATATTTCATTAAAGGAAAGTAATCTAAATATACCTTGAAAAGTGTCATAAGAAACTTAGAATTAGTTGAGGTAATTTGTATGGATACCAATGGATCACCCTTTACTCCTTCCAAAAGAATTTACATCACCTTTATCAGTAATTTCTCACATTATGGGATGCATAAGATCTCAAGTTTTAGATATCTTAAGATATTTAAAGTAAAGGATATTAGAAATTAAATTTGTGAGACATGATGAAAATGGTTATAATTTAGGACCTTCTGCTAGATTCCTTCAACATAATGGTATTGTTATGCAATATGCAATGCTTAATGGATTGTCATAACTTGCGTATGTCCATGGCCATGGGACTTGCATACAAACATGAGGCATAAAGCCTTAGACTTCGCAGAGCCTCATACTTGAGAAGAACCCTTGTAGGGCTATCATATACTTGTGTACATATATCTTCGTACAGTCCAACTGAACCTCTGCAAAATCAAATAACATGTGCCACAAAGTGCACAACATGACATCTTATTCCTTCATCCATCATTACATTTCTCCATACTACGCATATCATTCATTTTCACAAAATAACACATATCAAGCATTCTTCAATATAACATAATCCATAGTACTTTACCCAGTAACAACTTATAAGTACAACAAGCTCATGCTTACAACCGGGCACACATTTGCACGCCCAACTTAACATGCCTCAACATCATAACAAAAAACCTCACCAAAACAACATACATGCAAAGTACCTGGCAGATAATTTATAGTTCATCATACACAATAACACTATACTCATCAAACAATTTATTAATACCATAACTCAAGCTCACAACTAACTTGCACCTTATCTCATAACATACATGCGCGATTGTGGTGATTTTCCCACGATAAGGTAACACTTCCTCATCAGCATAACACACAACCTGATCAACACATTACAAAGCATGCAAAACAAATACTGAAGATTTAAGTTTAGGAACTAGCCAGCAAGAATACCTGGAAGAAGAAAAATGAGGCATTCGTGAGAAAGACAACCTCCTTCCCTTAATTTTTCCCTTGTTGCTCGGTCCTTATCCTTTTGTTATTAGCAAAATAATATCGATCATTTAGAGAGGAGAAGAAGAAAAATGAGGCATTCATGAGGAAGACAAATCGAGTTTCATTAACATGCAGGGCAAATTTTTACATTTAACAAGCTTCTCTTACTTTTAAATCCACCACCAAACATTTAATTCGAATGCTCACAAGATTTCTTCCTTTTCAAAATCAAAAGATACAAAAGAGTAAGGAAAGATTACCAGCTTGCCAAAATCTTCATTACTCAAGATAAAACATTCGTTTCTACCCACTTGCAAATTGCTCCATTTATTCCCTCTTTTTTTTATTGCTTGCAACACAAACTAGAGAAGAAATGGAAGAAAGAAAGTGAATATGGGAATGAGGGGATGAGATAGTCTGTGGAAAGACAGCTCTGATTCTCCCCCTTATATACCCCTTATCCTACCCTGATCTCTAGAATCCAATAAACATTATAAAATTTATAACTTCATCATTAAGTTTTCCATTAAGAAATTGTGTAGTTACGTCTCAACCATTCGATTCCACTTCAAATATTCCTTAACTGGCCACATAATTATTCCATAATTACACTAAGGCCCACTTCAACCCATATATTTTCAACTTGATACTAAATAATTTCCATAGAAAAAAATAAAATAATAAAAAGAAATTAAGTAACCCAAGGATTTCAATTCAAATATATCTAGGCTTTATTTCTATATTGAGGTGTGACATCATACTTGTAGAGTCGCGAGAATTCTCGTTTATAGTCGACTACTAGCATATCCCCTTGCTTCAACATCATTAGTTCTTGCTTTCTATCCTCTAAATATAATTTATCAATATACTTCTTTTCCAACTCAGACAGGAAGAATGTCCAAGTAATCTGATTGACTAGCACATGACAGATTATAATTAGCCACAATTGATAAGCTTCTTTCTTCAGAAAAGATACCACACAAGTGACACACTAAGGTGGTGAACATTCTAACTGTTAGAGAACTCGTCTAGATTACTCCAACCAGATTTCAGTTGAAGAATGGTCAACACCTTTCAATCCTTTGAATTTAGTTGTTCTATACTTTAGCAACTCTTTAATTGGGGATCGCTAAGCTGGAGCTACTGGCACATCTTACAAAGAAACTCCCACTACTCTCTAAAGGACTTCTGCTATTGTGTGAAGTAAATTCTCATCACTTAAACCCTCACAACGAGGTCTATCATCTCTATTTCGTCGAGCACCAACTTGATCAACACCATGTTCCTTGATCTCTACCTGATTCTCACCCTCAACAAAGTGATCACTATTGTTGATTTCATTTCTTGATTGCTCTGACATTTTCAGCTATAAAACAGGACAATTCACAATCAACATCCAAATCTCGACATAGACTCGACTTGACCTCGGCATGTATGTTTAGACTCAATTTTGAGCTCGATTTAGTCTAAGAATCGGCTAAACTTGTAGCTCTAATACCACTAAATATAACACCCCATACGCAACCCCATCGTCAGGCCTGAGCTACGAAATGTCATATTTTTTTTCGAAGCAACTACGATCAAATTCGCAAAAACAAATAAGCTATTTATACATGTTATTAGGCTTAATACATAATTATAGTATATTATATAATTAAATTCGAAACTTGAATGAGCTTACAAAAGCTCTTTCGATAAATCAAGACTAGTTGAGCACTAAAATGTAAAATTCTTAAAATTGTCAAGTTGATATCGCGGCTTCAGGGGTTCCAGGTCGCGACGCCACTCATTGATGATTTCAGTCGTGACGTTGAGATCCTGTGGTTGCGACGTTACCACCTATTTGACAAAATCCAATAAACCACAACTTTGCTTTCAACCAAATTAACACTTAAACTTCAATCAGCATACCAGATAACCATTTGACACAAATAAGCATATATGTCACAAGCCATACAACATTTCATTCATGGCACCAACATACCAAAACACTACCTTTCAATATTTGTATAATCATTTACATAACATACTTCTTTAACATCATATTAACTATAGAAATGTCTTTACAATCATATAGTTAAGCTCAAATCTACGTTTACCATTCTAAGTCTTAACATGACCATTCAGACTATAAACCAACTCGACCTTAGGTACATGCCATATTTCAAAACGTAAAGGAATTATACAAACTTTGCTGAGTCGAGAGCTACAATTTGGATGCTGAATCAATCTCTAAGACTCTAAGGTTCCTTGATACTTATGCACGGAATAAACAAATTGTATGCTAAGCGATAAAGCTCAATGGTACTTTCATGATTCAAGTCAATAACATAAAAGCATTAACACATTAAAGATACATTCAAAGCATGATCAATTTGCCATCCATCTCAATTCACCTATTCATATCATATGATTCAATTCATACATTGCCACAATTAGCAAATCTAAATAAACATATCATGTTAATATTCTATCAGCAAGAATGCACATATGTTCTTTTCAATTCATACCATTTGATCATATCAATATTTCATGATTCTTAATTTACTTTGTCATCCTAAGTTGTCCAATAATGATGGATTTCACTGTTTTCATATTCTATCATCCTGTATGGTTGACAACAATTGTTCTCACTATTTCAATTTTTTACACCATAAAAACAAAAGGTATGATATAATCGAAAGTCTTCGTGTATCTACTAGACAAATTTATTGCTATGAATATTTTTTTTCCATTTTTTAATGTAAAAATATATCATTTTAATTTGTCTCAAGAGCCTAGCCCTCTACCGTCTAAGCTATTTTAATTTTATAATACGAAAGTTCTAAAATAGGGGGCTTTTGTTGGAATTGTTAAAGTATTTTCTAGTAATTTAATTAACACTATTAAAATTTAAGTTAGTCTGATATGTCTCATATATCTAGTATGGGACTAAAATTTACCTATAAATATGCATTTTAATAATCTCAAATTTTTATAGCCTAATATTATTATTTTAGAAATAAAAAAATTAGAAAACACGTACATGAAAATAAATATATTATGTTAATAAAATAAGAAAATAGTTTATTAGAACAATATCATGATATATATATTTGACTTATTTATCATATAAATCATTTGAAATCTGTGGAAGATTACTGCATGTGCATGTGACAAACAGGGGAGACTATTGGCTAGTGCATGTATTCATTTCCATTTTAGGACTCAATTAGACTTTTTTTTTTATGATTACGGTATCTTGTATATTCATTTTATTCATAAAAATTAATCCTTTTAAGATTAGTATTTATTCTTTTTAATAATATTATCTCTAAGGTTTAAACATAAATTCTTTTTATAGAAATGCAATTTATTTTACCACCTCACTCAACATTTGTTAATAATTAAATGCATTTTTTTGCAAATTGATTTAATTGAATTTCTTTTTAAATCAAGAGTTTCTTTTTAACTCTTAAGTCTTTTTACGTGTCATTTTATTCTTTTTTATTTTCATGTCGTAATAAAACTTGACAGTACTTTAAAGCTTTGCTTGATAGAGTGAAAAGAACATTGAAATGATGAAAAATTGAAGGGGCCGATGAAAACTAGAAAGATAGAAATTATTATTATTCTTTCCATAAGTGTGCTTAGTAAGAGAGATGAAAATGGAAAGAAAATTACTTTTTCTTTTCATCCATTGCTTGGTAGAGCTGAAAAATGAAAGGAAAGAAAATAAAACATTTGACAAATGCATACATTTGAACTAATATAAACATCTCTTTCATTTTCTCTCATTTTATCTTTTCACTTTGGAATGATTGATTTTTATGCATTAGGATGAGAAATGATTATATCTCTTATTTTCTTTCCTCTCACCTTTCTTTCTAACCAAGCACACTCAGAATTTATTTTCCTTCTACTATTTCATTCCCTCCTCCCATCCCTCCACTTTTCCATCCAACCAAGCACATTCTTAAAGAAATTGAAACTTCATCATTTTATAACATTTAAAACGGTTAGAATTTGATTATTTGCATCATTATTTAAATTCATATTTATAATATAAAGACTAATTCAAAGTTGTCCCTGTTAGAAGTATCCATGAGTTGAAACACAATTTTTAAAAATATAATAAGAGGTCTAAACCTAAATCTAGTCCATCCCAAAAGTTTATATTATTGTTTAAAAATAATAAAATATTAACATATATAATTTATACTAATATTTACATTTTTATAATTAAATGTAAATAAAAATATTTAATTTAAATCTCAACCAAACCGAACTAGATTATATACAAAAACTCTGCTTTTTAAGCTCGACCCAAATCAAATATATAATACCGACAGGAGACACAACTTATTAGACATGTCCATGGGCCGGGCCGGGTTCGGGTCGGGCTCGGAAAAAATTTTCGGCCAGCCTCTTAGGCCCTGGCCCGGCTCGGCCCGAAATATGGGCCTGAAATTTTGCCCAGGCCCGGCCCGAGAAAAATATCATAAGCCCAAGCCCGGCCCGCCCATTTTTTAATAAAAATTAAAAAATTATTTTAAAAATAAAAAAATAAAAAAAATATTTTAAAAGTATTTTAAAATTAAAAAATAAAAATAAAAAAATATATTTATTATATTCGGGCCTGGGCCAAAAAAGTGGTGCCCGAGGCCCAGCCTGTTTTTTAAACGGGCCTCATTTTTTTTGTCCAAGCTCATATTTCGGACCTATATTTTTACCCGAACCCTTCCATATTTAAGGCGGGCCATCGGGCCAGACCGGGCCGCCCGGCCCATGGACAGGTCTACAACTTATAGACAACTTTAAATGGTACTTACCAAATACGTTAAAGACATCTTTGGTTTTAAAATAGTTCAAAATGGCCAGATTTTGGTAATAAGAATCTTTAATGTTTCCGTTTTTTTTTTTATCAAAATTTTGAGATCATAATCAAATTTATTCTAATATAAATTAATTTTATTTCAATTTTAAACTTACTTATATATTTATATATTTATTGATTTGATTTTATTATAATTATAATTATAATTATTTGAATATATATTATTTGTGATTTTACTTGTAATTATACTTATAAATTATTTAAAATATTGTTGAATTAAGCACACGTAAAAAAAGAAGAAAAAAAATACAATATAAAAGTTAATATTATTGTTTATTAGCATTATATTTTGCAATGGTATATTACTTTTCGTTAGGGTGTTCACAGTTTGGTTAAAATCGAATTAATTGATCGAATCAATTTAATTCGATTAATCGATCCGTGACTAAATTTAGTTCGGTTGAAGAACAGTTAATGATTTTTTAAAATTTCATTTATTGGTTAATTCAGTTCAAAATCGGATAATTAATCGAAATTTTTATTGTTTTCAAGACTTATGTAGTGTTTCTATTGTCTTATTTGTTATTTTTAGAGGTGAGCAAAATTCGATTCGATTCGAAAAACTTGATCAAAAATTCAAATGTTGAATTAAATAGTTCGATTTATTTGAGTTAATCAAGTTATTCGGATCAACTCGAATAAAAAATTAATTTTTTCGGTTTAACTTGAATATAAATTATACAATTCAAGTTATCTGAAAATCCGAATAAGAAAATATAAAATTACGTTGCTTTGATAAATATTTACCTTTTTAAAGTTAAAAGTCAAAATCATTAAGTTAAAAGGTAAAATTACGTCATTTTGATAAATGTTTATTCATTAAGTTAAAAGGCAAAATCATTACATTGTTTATGTAGCTAAATAATCTTGTACTCAATCTACTAGTTAAATAATCGGTCCATGTAAGCGTAACATGATTCATTAACTCGACTCAATTTGACCGATTTGATTCGAAAAAAATTCAAATTGAATTTGGTTGCTAAAATAAGATTCGTCAACTCGACTAACTCAAAATTTTTTTACTCAATTCAACTTGACTCGATCAAATACTCACCCGTAATTATTTTCACCTCCATTTGAAGTTTTTTGAATTATTAAATATAAGAAAATGAACATTAACAATGTATTTTTTTATATGTTTTATACTTATTTTAATTAAAAGATAAAAATTTATAAATTTCGATTAATTTGATTAACTAATAGAATTAACTGAAATATTTTAATTTGATTAATATATTTATAAAAACAATTTAATTCAATTAACAATCAAAGATTCTTATATTTCTAATAAATAGTTGATAGTAATTTTGTTCGGTTACCCAAACCTACCATTTGAACACCTGCTTTTCGTTTTGCAATCAAATTTTCTTGTTTGTAGAATTAGTTTTTCTTTTTAATTTTTGGTAAAATATTTTTGGTACAAAGTACAATGACCTTTTATTTATTTAGTATTATTATTAGAATTATTTATTTACTTTTTAAAATACAAAGGCAATGATAAAAATTCAACAAAAGCGTTGGTGGATAGTAGTAGGGCCTAGATAACGTGGACAAAAAACGTCATTTTCAGATAATCACATGGAGGACCCCCCCCCCGCCCCAACCACATCAATGGGTCAATCACAGATCTGCATTTCAGGATGGGGGAGTAATTTTAGACTTTTTCTTAAAATTTTGAGTTTTTTTTAAAATAAAAAAAATTGTATATTTGACTAAAACTTAATACTAAAATATCGATAGAGTATTAATTTAATTATCATGGATATTATTATTAATGTAGAAAAATGTGAGTTTGAGTGTATAAAAGCGTATTATCCTTCTATTTGTAGGTTAAGGAAGGGTTATAGATAGTTCTAAGCATTATATTAAAAAGAACAAATATAATCAGAACCTATAATGAAATTATTTAAAAAAGTAGTACACATTATTGAAATTAATTAAAACAAAAAAATTCTCTAACATTATTAAAGTACTCTTTTTTTTTCATTTTTGCTCCTTGAATTATTTTGTATTGCAAGATTAAAATGTATCATTAAAAATAACACGAAATTTTCAATTTTAGTTTTTTTTAAATAAGAATTTATTGTTTCATATGTGAACACCATTTGTTGTTGTTTGGTATGGAAATGCTTAATTTAGCCAAGCACTTGGTAGGTTAGATATCCCTCAATTCATAAAAATTTACTATAATTTCGTTAGTAGCTTTAAATGTGGCCAACAAAATAAGTTATATGTTTTTTTTTCATTTATTTTCCATATAAATGTTTTTTTTAATATATATACACTAGTTTACATACACATATGAATTTGTCAATGGTATAATAATGGTAAGTGGATTATAATAATCCACAAATTATTACCCCCAATTTGAAAAGTTGTACATACTATATAACCTACACTATAAAAAGTGAAAAGAACAGCAAAAAGTTGGAATATTTATTGGAAATTTACTTAGGTCCCCGTGCCTTAAAATTGACGAGTCGTCGATCTTAAAGGCTCCATTAATGCCTTTGTCAATTACCACTTAATAACATCATAAATAAAATTTGTGAATGCCACATCCAAAAGTCGGATTAGAAGAATTGGATTGTAAAATTATGTTAAGTGTGTTAGTCTGGTTAAGTAGATAGGTGTTGTGCTTATGTGTATAAAGTTTTAGGTTTGAATCATTTTCTTTAATTTTTTTTTATTTTTGCCTAAACCCTTACCTTTGAACATTTGATTTATATATTATTTTCGCTCTATTAATATCAGAATGAGCTTATTGGTTCAGTGTTAAGGTGTTAGTTTACCCTTTGATTTTGTGTTCAAATCCCTGCACATGCGAAGTAGAAAATTATTTTTGTTTTAAACTTCGAGAAGATCTGATGTGGATAAGGATAGGAGTTAATAGGAAAGTTGTAAAAAGATAGCGGTGATAGATGTGGATAATTTGAGATAATTGAATTCAATTTTGATGGACACATAATGCATGGTACTTGTCTTAATTGAAGGTGCTTCTTCCTTTTAATACAATAGAATTTCAAACTCATATCTACACACACTCATTTGAACTACCATACTGTAATATCTCAAAAAACGGGTTAGAAGAAATTAAGTTGTGAAACCAAGAGTGGTTATCGCTCGACTTTGAGTCTAGATTTCAAAAATTTTGATAAGTAAATAAATAAATCTGGTTCAGTGGTTAAGTGTTGTGTTAATGTGCGCGAGGTTCTAGTTTTGAATCTTGTTTCTTGAAATTTTGTTATTTTTCCTAAACCCCTGCCTTTAAACATTTGGTTTATAAGTTAATTGTGTGCAATTGACATTAAAAATAAGTTTGTTGGTGTAGTGGTAAGGTGTTAGCTTACTCTTTGGTCTTGTGTTCAAATCTTGGTGAAAGCTATGGAAATGTTTTTATTGAATTGCCTCGTGGGGTAGTCTTATTTTGTTAGTTAATTAAACTTTCCCAAAAACTTCATTTGTTGTTCACATTTGTTTTCATTTTTATTTCTATCGTTGTTCCTCTGTTTCCTTTTCCTTCGTTTTGATTTCGCCTCTTCAAATTACCTTTCTTTTTGCTATGTTACATTAAATTGATTTTATACGAGGTCTGACTTCTCCTTTCTGGTCCAATTCGTTTACCGGTAAGTTCCATTTAAAGTTTTGCGTTGAAAGTTTTTTGACGTAACTTCGATTTTGGGATGTTGGTTTTAGTGATTTAACTGCGAATTAGTCGTTTGTTGGGGCAATTGCTTGTCATTTTTAGGTCTCGGGATCACTCTGGTTAATTCTACGTCGAATCTGTATTAGGTAGGTAACCAAAAACTTGAATTTTTTTCAATTTGCGAATGTTGAAAAACATGGCCTTCGACGCCACACGACCGTGTGCAACACAGGGCCGTTTGTCAGGCCGTATGAGGCACTGTTTGGGTTACACAGGCCAGGGACACGGGCGTCTGTCCAAGCCGTGTGAGAGATAGTTGAGCCTTAAGTCATACGGGCGTGTACGAGGCCGTGTGCTAAACTGTTAGGTAATAATAGTGAAACTTGGATGGTTCACCGAATAACTGTACAAAGTTTTGTTGAAATATCACTGTTTTCAAAACCTTTTCTTGCGACATCTCCGGATTCGACCATAACGTCTAGGCCAAGTTTGTGGTGTTACAAAATATGTTTTAATCCCTTAGGTTTGTAGTCTGTTTTTGAATTTATCTTGGGTTTTTTTTTTAATTTCGTCAGTAACCAATAATCTTGAACGAAACTTCAAAAACATTTAAGTCAACCTAAATGGGTTTCGATTTTCAAAGTTAAAATCTGAAAGGATTTTCTGCTACAAATCAAATAATGGTCTGGATGTTTTCTGAATTTTAGTCGGAACTAGTTTTCAATACATTGGTGTAACTCCTCCGGATTTGGCTTAAACTTCTAGGCCAGATTTGGGGTGTTACACATATAGACACAACTTGCTGAACGATCCCATGACCTTGGGGATATGGTGAACACCCTTGACTAATAAGCCAAAAACTAGGGTTCTGGAGGGGCTTTTGTTTAGCAACACATTATGATAAAAAAAATTTAAGTTAAAATTACATTAATAGTTCCTGTTGAAACGAATGGGTACTTGCTTTGCAAAACAAAAACTATGGTTGCAACAATGATTGGCACTGTGGCAACAGCTTTAACTACAAAACCAAAAGTGCAAAAACAGTAAAGAATGCTGAGATAGTTTACACAATTCGACCCCAATCTATGTATGCGAGGTCTTGCCAAGAGCAATGATCAACTATCTTTCTCACAATACAACCAATGATTTAAGTCCTAACACTAGCCTAACACTCACCAATTTAGAAACCTCATAGTTGTACAAAAACTAGACCACCCTCCCACTAAGCTTTCCCCTCGAAAGCTTAATTTTGCAACTCAGGAGACTCTCTTGATTACTCATAGAAATAATGCACATATACAAGTTCCTAACTTGAACAAATTGTGCTCTATCAAACTCTCAAAGTCTCGGGTTATCGTTTAACCTAGGAAAAACTTAAGTTTATATATTACTTGAGTTTTTATATATATATAAGAATTACAATATAATCACTTCTCTAAAAAGAAGGCAGAAAATTAGCATAAGATACTACTTCCAAAAGAGTTTCGATTTAATCCAATGCCTTCAAAATATGAAAAGTGACTTTCCTTGTTTGAAAAGTTATCTTCCTTGGGCTATAAGAAATCAATCTTTAAGTCTTCAGTTTCTACTCAATTGTCTTTAAGTTATGGGCTTTACTCGTCCAAATATCTTCAAAATAAATAGCCCAAAGTTTTTGTTCTAAAATCTGTCAACTCTAAAAATAGGCAAGTAAGGCAATGAAACAGTGCCCGAAGATGTGGCCACTCTTCAGCCACAAAAGCAACCACGAAAATCATCTTGCCTTTAAATGTGTCAACAATCTCCCCCATTGACAATTTTTAAACAAAATATATACAGGGTAAATAAAATCATCACACTTACATATTCTCCACTTTAATAAAAAAAATTTCTTGTTATCCATTAATATATGTATGAATAAAGTAAAGACAAAACCTTAAGTTTGCTAATATGATCCAAAACACATGAGGGCAAAAGTACAAGCTTACTATACACCTTTTCAGCATGTCGATAGATCTCATTAAAGATCAAGTCTCTAATTGACAAGTAATCTACCTTGGACCATAACAAACCAATCTTCAAGTATTCAATTTCTATTTAATTGGTCTTCAAGTTATGGGTTTTACTCGTCCAAATATCTTCAGAATAAATAGCTCAAATTTTTTGTTCTAAAATTTGTCAACTCTTAAAATAGGCAAGTAAAACAATGAAATACTACCTAAATATGTGGTCACAATTTTAGCCATAGAAGCAACCACAAAAATCACATTGCCTCCAAATATGTCAACAGTTCCAATTAAAATACCCATACAACTAATTAAAATAAAACTCACACATTTAGATAAGGTGGGACTTGAACATAGGATCTCAAATTTTCCAAAGCATCAACCTTCCCATCAAGTCAGGGCCTCATAATAAATTTCTTTTATTATAGTAAAAATTAAAAATCGAAGTTTTTAGTTTTGATTTTTGAAATGTTATTTTTTTATTTTTATAATATATAATAAAAATTTTAATATTATTTTTTTTGTTATGTATCTATTTATATTGTATTTTGTATAGTTTATTATTACGGTTGAATTCAAATAAAAATTGATGTTTTCATCTTAATTCTTATGTGTTGTGTCTCAACTTATTACATGTTTTGCATGATCATCAAAATAGTTCAATTTTAGAAACAAATTATCTATTAGTTCTTTTTATTTTGAATTTTTATAAATTTAAATAAATACACATTAATAATTAACATTAGTATACTCATGTTACCTTTCATTTTTTTTAGCATAGTAATTCATACCATATTTTATATAATTTATTATAATTATTTAGTTTTTTTTGGTTGAAATTATGGTATTCATTATCAATAATAATGATTAATCTCCTCATCATGGGTATTCTTTAAAGAGAAAAACGGCTAACCATTGTTGACACCATTTTTTTGATGAAAATGGGAATGGGAGTCGCCACCAATCCTTTTTGATGAGGTGTGATCGGGTCACCTCGAAAAGTGGTTATTTTTAATAAACAATTTAATTTTTATCAAAACAACGATTTTGGTCTACAAAATTCAGAAAAATGGGTTCGGGAGTCGGTTACGCACGAGGAAGGATTAGCACCCTCGATACGCCCAAAATTGGTACCTAGTTGATTAATTAGTGTCTTATTGTCGAAGATTGAAAACTCGAAAAGAATTTAAAAATACGATCCCTCTTTATATTGTGTTATTTTAAAAATGACTCGGATAAATCAGAATAAAGAATGTCTTCTTATCTCGAATTAACAAGATGTCACATCCAGTAAGTTAGGACATGACACCTCGTATTTTGAGAGTAAGCTTGCCTTTTATTTTGTATTTAAACCGCATGCATTTTAATTTTTTAAAAAAAGGATATTCAGTTATTTAGAATCGACGCGAGAAAAATCGAAGCTCAGTGAGTTAGGGCACGATTTTCTCGAATTTTCTAAATATTGAATATTGCCATTATTATTGAAAGTTTAAAAGGGTATTTGGCCATTCGGTCGAACGAGAAATCGAAACCCAGCACGTTAGGGCACGTCTTCTCGAATTTTCCAAACGCGAAATATTGCCTTAATTTAAAACCTTCCCTTTTTGAATAATTGCGAGTACAATACTCGAACGAGATGCATTTGTTTTATTTAGGGCAAAATACAATGATTTATTATTGGAGTGTACAAAATTGAGCGTAACTTCGAAGTGATGAAATGAAATTGAATGATAACGGAACATGGCATAACAATTTACGAATAAAATGGTACATCCATGCATGACAAATATACAAGGATACGAATAAGCAAATTATAGTACGCACAACGGCAATGAACACACAACATATCTAATACAAATATCAATGACCTAAACGAACAAAACAAAACAATATATAAACTAATTTAAGAAAATAACGGCTCAAAATGAATGATTTGTGAAGGCATTTCAAAACAAATAATAACGTTCCAAATAAATAGAATATGTATAAAATTAGACAATAAATAAATAATAAAAGAAACAATTGAAAATAAATAGTATATTTAAAATAGAACCAATAAAATAGTTTGGAAAATATACATATATGCGTACATAAAAAAACTTGAAAGATGTTCATACATAAGTTATAAAAAATGATATATATATATAAGAAAATAAATTTAATGTAAATAACTTCAAATAAATAATGACTGTAAAAACTTAAAAATAAGTAACGATAAAGAACATTTTCTACAAATAAATAAATTAAATAAACCGAGGATGAGGTTGGAATGAAATTAAAATTTGAGGCTTTAATTGCAAATAAATCAAGAAGGTCATAAGGGACCAAAATAGGATGCGCTTAAAGAATGAGGGACTGATTGGGAAGTATCCCCATTCCTTAAGCGCGCCGTTTTGCGCAGGACTAAACTGAGACAAGTGCAAAGAATATGGGGTCAAATTAAAAATGCTAAAAAGGGTAAAAGGACTGCATTGAAGACAGACAATAAAACTGAAGGATCCGCAGCGCAAATAACCCATTCGGCCTTGAGGACGCGCGGATCCTCTGCTTAATCGGGTCGGGTCTTTGGGTCAAACGCGAAACGACGCCGTTTTGGCTATCGTCACTTAAGCCCAAAACGACGCCGTATAGATACCCATATAAATAGCCTAATTAAAACAAAAAAAAAAACAGAACATCAGCTCAGTTTTAAAAAAAAAACTTTGAGGGTTTCTCAAATCCTCTCAAACTCCCCTTCTCCGGTCCAAGGGTTCCGGCCGAAGGCCACCGTAGCGCCGCCGTGACTCCGCCGTCATCGGTGATCGGAGCAACGCAAAAGTCCGGTTTTTAACCCGATTTAAAGGCCATTTGAAGGCCGAAGCCTCTGGGCTCGAAGGCCGAAAGAAAAGAAACCCCCACGGCCTCCCTTCGGTCCCGATTTCACCGACCAAGGCGGTTCCGACGACGGACCTTGCATGCGACCCTAGGTGAGTTTCTTCTCTTCCCTTTTATTTTTTATTTTCGTAAATAAAAACGGAAAAATAATATAAAAAAAAATTAGATCTAAAACGCACACAAAAAAAAACGAAATAATCACCTTATTTGATTCAAGATCTATATTTTATTGCTATCTTCTCTTTCTTTCTTTACAAGAAATTGCTTGTGGCTTTTATAGATTACAAACTCTTCATATCTGTTTCATTCTTTTCCTATTCGGCCTTTTTCTGTTGCGTGTGCTTCGTTTTGCAGGTGTCCGTGGCCGACAGTGGTGGCAGAAACGCGTGAGTGGAGGTATGGGCCGGAGGCGTGGCAGACGAGAAGGTGGGGCGGCACACACGCGGCGCTTGGAGGCTAGGGTTTCCTCTGATCTGAAATTTTTGTTTAAGTTTGGTGGGTTAGGGTTTTCCTAATTTTGGGCCTGGGTATTTTATTTATTTTGTTTTATTTTTTGGCACTAGGCCCGGGCAAAATGGGCTCATACAGCTGCCCCTCTTTGCTCATTTTCGTGTAACGAGAATAGAGCAAAGACATCAAAAGGGCCAATTTTGCCCGGTCTTGCCGAGTCTTGACTTTTTGGTGCTCATCTTCTTCAAATAGCCTTATTCCAACCTGCCACGTCTTGTTGCTTCGATCCACTCTACTGCAACTTCAGATACGCCTTGTAGCTTCAATCTACTCTGCTATGACTCCATGGGGATGAGATTTGTGTTTTTAGTCTGCTCCACTACTGCTTAGGGAGATAAGACTGAATGTTGTTTTCTTCGATCTATTCCACTGTTGTCCAGGGAGATAGAACTACCAGCTTCAATGTACTCCACTGTAATCAGGGAGGTAAAATCTGCCATCTTCGATCTTCTTCGCTGCCAAATACAGGAAGGCAAGATCTGTAATCTTCGATCTACTTCACGCCAAATACATGAAGATAAGATCTGCTTTCTTCGATCTACTTCGCCACCAGTATGGGAAGACAAGATCTGCATCGTCAATCTACTTCCTACCAATATAGGAAGACCGGATCTGCTACCTTTGATCTACTTCACGCCAATACGGGAAGACAAGATCTGCATCGTCGATCCACTTCCTACCAATATAGGAAGATAGGACCTGCATCGTCGATCCACTTCCTACCAATATAGGAAGATAGGATCTGCTACCTTCGATCTATTTCACGCCAATACATGAAGACCAGATCTGCTTTCTTCGATCTACTTCGCCACCAATATGGGAAGACAAGATCTGCATCGTCGATCCACTTCCTACCAATATAGGAAGACAGGACCTGCTATCTTCGATCTACTTCACGCCAATACATGAAGACAAGATCTGCTTTCTTCGATCTACTTCGCCACCAATATGGGAAGACAAGATCTGCATCGTCGATCCACTTCCTACCAATATAGGAAGATAGGACCTGCATCGTCGATCCACTTCCTACCAATATAGGAAGATAGGATCTGCTACCTTCGATCTATTTCACGCCAATACATGAAGACAAGATCTGCTTTCTTCGATCTACTTCGCCACCAATATGGGAAGACAAGATCTGCATCGTCGATCCACTTCCTACCAATATAGGAAGACAGGACCTGCTATCTTCGATCTACTTCACGCCAATACATGAAGACAAGATCTGCTTTCTTCGATCTACTTCGCCACCAATATGGGAAGACAAGATTTGTATCGTCGATCCACTTCCTACCAATATAGGAAGATAGGACCTGCATCGTCGATCCACTTCCTACCAATATAGGAAGATAGGATCTGCTACCTTCGATCTATTTCACGCCAATACATGAAGACAAGATCTGCTTTCTTCGATCTACTTCGCCACCAATATGGGAAGACAAGATCTGCATCGTCGATCCACTTCCTACCAATATAGGAAGACAGGACCTGCTATCTTCGATCTACTTCACGCCAATACATGAAGACAAGATCTGCTTTCTTCGATCTACTTCGCCACCAATATGGGAAGACAAGATTTGTATCTTTGATCCACTTCCTACCAATATAGGAAGATAGGACCTATTTACGCCTAGTGTTTAGGATGACATGATCAGAATGAATCAAATGCTCCTAACTAGATGTGTAAGTATTATATTTGTAGAATGTCATGAGAATGATCCATTTTTAATGCTTAGGTTGTCATTCCTCATTGTTCATCAAGGTTCTATCACTGATGCCTTCTTGTTCAGCCAGTTTGACAGAAAACCCAAAGAAATAGACGCTATTTAGACTATCATTTCTCAAATGTTTCCAACCCTTAGGTTTGGTTAGTTCTAAACAATAGTCCTGTTTCAGGTCCTCGTATTATTTAGAAACTTTCAGAGTAATATGCAGAACTCCTTCTGCATGTGTATTGTCAATCCATTAATCGTTATTTCAAGGAAAAATGCTTGAAAGATTATCAAAATGGACAAAATAAAATTTGCTGAGAGCAAAGCTCGAAATTAATAAATCAATCAAGATAGCAAACTTTGCTGAGATATGATGAAAAAGATTATCACAATGAATAAGATGGAATTTTATTGAGAGCAGAGCTCTTAATGAACAAATAGCAAATTTTGCTAAGATAAGATAAAAAAACAGGTGCTCCAGATATCGCAGCATGAGCTCCTCTGCACAAACTCTGTGTTTAGAAATCCTAAACGACTTTGTTGATGCCCCAAGATGTAGCATCTCTCCTTCTTGTTAATTCGGAGAAGACAAAACTACTCTATGCCTCAACTTTGATCGAAAATTCGAATTGCCCATTCCTGGGTTTTCAATTCAAAGCCCCTTTGGTCTCAAGGTGCCCTTTGCGGGTTTTCGCCTTGGCCTCTCCCCTTTTTTTTTTTTTTTTTTTTTTTTTAGGCAAAGTACCTCTTTACTGAATCAGAATTCACAGGATTGGGCAAGCTTTTGCCATCCATCCCAGTTAAAATTAATGCCCCTCCTGAAAAGGCCTTTTTTACTACATAAGGTCCCTCCCAGTTTGGCATCCACTTTCCTCTGAAGTCCTTTTGTATGGGAAGGATCTTCTTCAGTACCAAGTCCCCTTCATGGAAGTTTCTAGGACGAACTTTCTTATTGTAAGCTCGCATCATTCGTTTCTGGTACATTTGACCATGACGGATAGCTCTTAACCTCCTTTCTTCAATCAAGTTCAGCTGATCATATCGGGCTTGGACCCATTCTGCTTCGTCTAACTTTAGTTCTGAAAAAACTCGGAGAGAGGGAATTTCAACCTCAATTGGTAGCACTGCCTCCATTCCATAAACCAGAGAGAATGGTGTTGCCCCGGTAGAAGTCCTGACGGATGTTCAATAAGCATAGAGGGCGAATGGCAACTTCTCGTGCCAATCTCTATAGGTCTCAGTCATTTTCCCCACAATCTTTTTGATATTTTTATTGGCTGCCTCCACCGCACCATTCATCTTCGGACGATATGGCGATGAGTTGTGGTGCTTGATCTTGAATTGATTACAAACCTCTGCTATCGTGCTATTATTCAAATTTAATGCGTTGTCTGATATGATCCTTTCAGGCATTCCATACCGACATATGATTTCCTTCTTTAAAAACTTGCTGACAGCTGTCTTTGTGACGTTGGCGTAAGAAGTAGCCTCTACCCACTTAGTAAAGTAGTCAATCACTACAAAAATGAAACGATGTCCGTTTGAAGCCTTTGGCGATATTGGCCCAATGACGTCCATGCCCCACATGGAGAAAGGCCATGGGGAAGTCATGACGTGAAGAGGTGATGGAGGCACATGAATTTTGTCTCCGTAAATCTGGCATTTATGGCACTTCTTAGCATACTTGATGCAGTCTCCTTCCATGGTAGACCAATAATATCCAAATCTCATGATCTGTCTGGCCATTGTGAAACCGTTAGCGTGTGTTCCACAAATACCATCATGGACTTCTTCCAAGATCTGCTTGGCCTCCACAGCGTCTACACATCTTAACAGCACCTGATCTTTTCCTCTTTTGTACAGGATTTCCCCATCTAAGACGTAACCACTGGCCAGCCTCCTCAACATTCTCTTGTCATTCTCAGTTGCTTGGTTCGGGTATTCACAATTTTTCACGTATCGCAATATGTCCTGATACTAAGGGTTGTCGTCCTTTTCTTCTTCCTCGTCAATATTACAACAGTGGGCTGGAGCATCATAAATGCTCATTTGGATAGGCTTCACATCCTCTGGTCTATTTACTTTGATCATGGAAGCCAATGTAGCTAAAGCGTCGGCCATCTAATTCTCGTCTCGTGGGAGATAACAAAAAGTGATGTCGTTAAACTCCTCAATTAATTCTAGGACTATCCTTCGGTAACTAATCAATTTAGGGTCTCTTGTTTCCCATTCGCCTTTGAGCTGATAAATTACCAATGCCGAATCCCCATATACCTCAAGTACCTTGATTTTGCCTTCCATAGCCGCGCGGATTCCCATGATACATGCTTCATATTCCGCCATGTTATTTGTGCAATCAAAATCTAGTTTACTGGTGAAAGGATAATGATCACCGTTTGGAGATACCAAGACTGCCCCAATCCCGTTGCCCATGGCATTTGAGGCTCCGTCAAAATTTAATTTCCAAGTATTGCCTTCTTGTGTGCTCGCTTCAGTAGTTGCCACATACATCAGATCCTCATTTGGGAAGTCAAAGTTCAAAGGCTCATAATCGTCCAGGGCTCTACTTGCTAGAAAATCTGCTATCGCGCTCCCTTTTACAGCCTTTTGATTCACATAGGTTATGTCAAATTCAGATAGTAGAATTTGCCATCGGGCCATCCTTCCGTTTAGAGCAGTTGACTCCATCATGTATTTCAGAGGGTCTAACTTTGAGATTAACCAAGTCGTATGGTACAACATGTATTGTCTCAATCTCCGAGTAGTCCAAACCAATGCGCAACATAATTTTTCAATTGGCGAATATCTCGTTTCGCATTCAGTGAACTTCTTACTGAGATAATAGATCGCTCTTTCTTTTCGTCCTGACTCATCATGTTGGCCGAGCACGCACCCCATGGAATTCTCAAATACTGCCAAGTATAGTATCAGTGGTTTGTCAGGGCAAGGTGGCATCAGTACTGGGGCGTTGGACAAGTAATGTTTAACTCTTTCGAAAGTTTCCTGGCACTTCTCATCCCATACACCTGGATTGTGTTTCCTAAGAAGACGGAATATGGGGTCACATTTCTCAGTTAATTGTGAAATGAATCGAGCGATGTAATTTAGTCTTCCTAGGAAACCCCGAACTTCTTTTTGAGTACTTGGCGGAGGTAATTCTTGTATGGCCTTAACTTTGTCTGGGTCAATTTCAATTCCCTTTTCGCTGACTAAGAATCCTAGCAACTTTCCTGATCTAGCCCCGAAAGTACACTTGGCTGGGTTAAGTTTTAGTTGGAACTTCCTTAACCTCAGAAACAGTTTTCTCAGAACTTGCACGTGTTCCTTTTCTGTTCTGGATTTTGCGATCATGTCATCAACATAAACTTCTATCTCTTTATGCATCATATCATGGAATAATGCTACCATGGCTCTCTGATATGTTGCTCCCGCATTTTTCAATCCAAAAGGCATCACTTTATAACAAAACGTCCCCCACATCGTTATGAACGTGGTCTTTTCCTTGTCTTCAGAAAGCATCTTAATTTGGTTGTACCCGGAGAAACCATCCATGAAAGAGAACAGTGAGTATCCGGCCGTGTTGTCTACCAAGGTATCGATATGAGGCAGTGGGAAATTATCTTTTGGGCTGGCTTTGTTCAAGTCTCTGTAGTCCACACACATTCGCACCTTCCCATCTTTCTTAGGAACAGGGACTATATTGGCTACCCATTCTGAGTATTTGACCACCTGTAAGAAACCAGCATCGAATTGCTTCTTGACTTCTTCCTTTATTTTTAGCAAGACATCAAGCCTCATCCTTTGAAGCTTTTGTTGGACTGGTTTGCATTCTTCCTTTATAGGCAATCGGTGTACCACGATATCAGTACTTAAACCTGGCATATCTTGGTAGGACCATGCGAAGACATCTTTAAACTCTTGAAGCAACTCAACAAGGTCTCGCCTTGTTTCCTTGGCAATGCAAGCGCCAACTTTTACCTCTCTGCCCTCTTCTAAGATCACAACTTCTACTGATTCCTTATAGGGTAGAATTTGTTTTTCTTCTTCTTCCATCATTCTTAACAAATCCGGAGATAAAACGCTGTCTTGGTCACCTTCAAAATCTTGAGGATCATCTATACTCATGTCTTGCTCAAATAGAGACTCTGAATTAGTAACAGAGTCGCTCATCTCGTTGATATCTGAAGACCTGTTATTGGAACAAATGGAGGCCCAAATAAAAGAATCTAAGAATATTTGTATGCATAGTATGATTATAAAGGGAATGAAAAGAATGAAAGAATATTTGCTCAAGATGAAACTGAATGATAAGTTTTCAACTGAAATTAGATTTTGGACATGCGCCTTTTACAAAAGATTCTTATCACCCCCAGGCTTAGGGCAACAAGTGTTCTGAATATTACTCTGAATTAGTTCTAAATGTTACAGGGATCTCTTCTGCAGTCCAGTTATTCAGAACACTTCCAGGTTCGTAAGGACGAATGCCCGATAAATTCCTTTCCATCCTTTCTTCCGCGGATATGGCATTTATGTCCAACCTCTCAATCCTTCCTTCTGTAACCTCATCCTTCTCTTCAGGGTAGACAATTCCCCTTGAAACAAAAGTCTTAGATATATGGGGAAAGGTCATCGGTCCCCACTTGACTTCTATCCCGCCCAAATGTGCTCTTCTCTTTTCCTGCTTTTTTTCCATCTCTTTCCTCCTTTCCCTCGCATTAGGCTTATATCCCAAACCATAACGGTCCTGTTTGTTAACTAGGATCGGTACTCTGACCCTTCCCTGGAGGTATTTTCCCAATCCTCTTCCAGGCAATGCTCCCTTTCCCATCGTTAGCTGTAAGCTCATTGACGTAGCTTTGGATATCTTAGGCTCTGGGATTTTGCTCATCTCGATGACAAATGTGGCATTTACGAATTCCAATGATCAGAATGAACATTCTATCGCTTCACTATCGGCCTCTATGTATGGCATATCATCGGTGACTGATGCAATGATGTCTTCTTCTGCATCTATAGTCACCAATCGACCCTCCATCACCAATTTTAACTTTTGGTGAAGTGACGATGGTACAGCTCCTGCAGAATGGATCCAAGGCCTCCCCAATAGGCAATTGCAAGATGGTTTAATATCCATTACCAAAAAATCCACCTCGTATGTATTTGGACCAATCAATAGAGGTATCTCGATTCTTCCCATCACTTTCCTCTGAGTGCCATCAAATGCTCTCACTATATTTTGGCATGATTTCATGTGAGAACTATCCACGGGTAGCCTGTTTAATGTGGACAGGGGTAAAACATTCAGGGCCGACCCATTATCCACGAGTACCGCCGGTAGTATACACCCCTTGCAACGGGCAGTGATGTGCAAGGCCTTGGTAGACCCCATACCACCTGGCGGAATCTCATCATCGTTGAAGAAGATGAAGTTATCGGCACTTATATTGTTAACCAGGCGATCCAATTTGTTCACTGAGATATCTTTAGCGACATAAGTCTCATTTAGCACTTTTACCAACGCATTACGATGTATCTCTGAACTTAGAAGTAACTCGAGCACTGAGATGCGAGCGGGTTGCTTATGCAATTGTTCCACCACGCTATACTCGCTATGCTTCAAGAATTTTAGGAATTCTCTAGCCTCATTTTCAGTCACCGGTGTGTTAATTTGCGGTTCAATTCCGGTCGTCTTCGTTTTATTTTGTTCAACCGCCAAGGCTTTTCCTTTTATAAGCTCCCTTTTTGTATTTCCCAGGTCGTAACGTTTTCCACTACGCGTATAGAAACCTGCGTCATTAGCCTCTTCTGAAGCATTTATCGGGTTCTCCTCTCCCGTGATCATCACATTGCAGTCGTAATTCCAAGGAACCTTTTTGCTATCCTTGTAAGGGAAGGCTACAGGTTTTTGGATTATGACCCTTGGCGCCAGTTGTATTCCAGATCCTGTACTCGTTGGCCTTGAAATAATCACCACTGGGTGATTTGGGGCCTTTCCCGTAGACCCCTCCTCCGAGGCATAAACTTCTCCATTTTCAAGTCCTTTGATCTCTTCATAAAATTCTAGCTCTTTGTTGTCCATCAGATTTTGCACCAAGGCCTCGAATTCAGTGCAGTTTCGAATGTCATGGTCTTCTTCAGCATGAAACTCGCAGTACGTCTTCGTTCCTTCGGGCCTTTCTTTTGAATCTTGTTTGATGAGACCTCCTTCTACCATTTGTCTCCAGACCCAACTCAATGGGGTTTTTATCTCTGCAATGTCGGTTTTGATTCTCTTTTTCTCACCTTCGATTATTGCGTTTACCCCTTTATCAGCATGGTTGGGTAACGGATTCGCTGCTACGTTGGGTCCTAATGGGTCATCAAACTTCACAATCCCCATCTTAATGAACCTTTCCACCGCCTTTTTAAACCCAGTACAGTTCTCAATTGAGTGTCCTGGTATCCCTGCATGGTATTCACATTGGGCGTTCGTGTCATACCATTTGGGATATGGAGGTTGCATGGGCTCGAGATAAAATGGAGATACTATGTGTGCATCAAATAACTTCTGATACAGTTCCCCGTATGTTATTGGAATGGGCGTGAACTGAAGTCTCTCTGTGTTGGTCCTTGTGTTGGGCCTTGTGTTGGGTTCCTGCCTCGAGGGGGCTTGGTGACTAGTGGTTATCATTTTTGGAGGGCCAACAGTAATCGGTTTTGAATGGCTCTTGCTATACGTGCTTACGTTGTTTACTTCGCCCTCCTTTTTCCTTGGGGCTGGCCTTTTGAAGTTTTCCCCCGTGTCAATCTTACCGCTCCTTACCGCATTCTCAATCATTTCACCGGACATTACCATATCCGAGAAGCTCTTGGTAGCACTCCCCAACATGTGGTTGATGAACGGGGCTTTCAAAGTGTTGATAAACAACATGGTGACCTCTTTTTCCAAAAGGGGTGGCTGGACTTGTGTTGCCACTTCTCTCCATCGTTGGGCGTACTGCCTGAAATTCTCGCTAGGCTTTTTCTCCATGTTTTGTAACGTAATTCGATCGGGTGTTATATCCGTTACATGACTGTATTGCTTCATAAAAGCTTGCGCCAAGTCTCTCCATGAACTAACTTTAGCACGACTCAGTTGGTTGTACCATTTGGCTGCAGATCCGATCAAACTGTCCTGGAAGCAGTGGATTAACAGCTGATCATTGTTGACGTATCCTGTCATTCTTTGACAGAACATAGTTATATGAGCTTCAGGACAACTAGTCCCATTATATTTTTCGAATTCCGGCATTTTGAACTTAGGTGGGAGTACTAAATCAGGGACCAAACTCAGATCCTTGGCGTCAACCCCGCGATGATAGTCGATGTTCTCCATGACTCTAAATTTTTCCTCTAACCATCTACATCGGTCCTCCAGCTGTTTTGGCAGGTTCATTCTTGTTTTTTCTGTTTCTACCACGTCATCGAGGTCCGGGACCACAGGATTAGTGGGATTATCCCCGGGATTAGAACCCGAGCCCATTTGAAAATGCACTGGTACCGAGGCACTAGCCAGACATTGAGGTCTAATGGTAACCGGTATCCTCTGTGGGTACACCTCTGGTTGTGCTTGGATGTTAGTTGGGGTAAAACCTGGAGGATAAACAGGGTCATCGTGATCCTCCCCAGCATCAACTACGGGGTCTTTTCCTTTGTTATTCCCTCCAGCCAATAACTGCTTTAATTGATTCATCACAGTGTTCTGGGATTCTAACATGTCCTGCTGGATTTTTTCCAGTCGTTCATGCATCTGATCTTGCATCTCTCGTTGCAACTGTTCCAATCTTTCCATCCTTTGATCCATTACTTTTGTTTGGCGACGAGTACCGTAGTGATATTTGATTAGATTTTTGTTGGTTTCCAGGGTAACTGTCATAATTTAATTTTATTAGGGTCATTTTATGAAACTTACTGCATATGATGTAATGCAAATGTATGAGATGAATGCAAAAAGAGGCATTGATTCGAATTCAATTTCATTAGAAAACTCAACTAGAAAGCAAATTTCTTTACATAAAATAAATTACATATACGGTTTCGCCTTTATACCCAAGGCCTTAACCTTCCTAAGAAGCCAAGCTAAATCTCGACCTCGGCTTGATTCTGACTCATATTTTAAACTCAATACATCGGCCTGAACTGCTAATGTTTGCAGATGATCAGCCACTTCCCGCACTTGAGTCACAGCTTCGCCCATAACGTAATCTCTGTCTCTAATCTGCCTTTGAGAATGATGGAATTGCTCTTGCCATTGATCATTACTCCTCTCAAGAAGCTCCATTCGTAGCTCAGAATTGTGTAATGCGTCCTCAAGCTCCTCTACCTTTTCCTTCAGTTCTTCGATCTTATTTAAGCTTGCTCTTAATTCGATCATGGAGTTGCGACTACGGTACGAGTGAAGTGACTTTTCTAGCTCTGTCACCTTGGCCTTTAATCCTGCCTTCTCATTTCGGCACTCTAACAAACTCCTTTCCAAAGCGTTTTCTCGAGCTCGAGCATCTTGAAATTTCTTTTCCCATTTATCGGCCCTATTCTTTTCCTCATTGATCTCTTGTCGCCACTGCTCTGACGTTTTACCCAGACCGACAGTTCTCATTGACAACCGCAGCTTCTTGTAATCTGTTTTTAGACTATCCAAATCCTCTTCAGCTTTGTTCTTTCCCTTCCTTAATTTCTCGGCTTCTAGCTTGTGGATATCGATGTCTAATCCCAAATGCACTCTTTCTTCTTCTAACTGTTCTATCCTCTTTCCCAACTCAGAATTTCTTTTCTCAAAGTCTCGTTTGATGATCTCTAATTCTGACGGAACTACTTGTAGATGCTCCTCTATAGACTGAACGCAATCTTCCCTCGGCTTAGGGATGTTGTCATTGATTCTTTTACTCCACCACCCATAATATTCTGAAGTTGCCATCGCTCCTATGGTAAATATTTTCATTCGGTGAACCTGTTTCCAAGCGTTAGATATTTCTCGAGTTTTTCTCTTGTAGTTTTCATCCTTATAAGAAAACTCACATTGAGCCAGCCCTTGTGTTGCTGGTATGAACTGTCTCGATCTATATTGTCTTAATACGAGTAAAGGGGCATAACCGACAGCTCCCCAAATTCCGAGTAAAGGGACCCAGTCGAAATCACCACATCGATACAGGATCTCGTCGGGTACCATCCAAGGAGCTTTCCATTCAACGTCATCCTCCTGAAGATTTTGGAGAATCGTCATCCACTTCTCTTCCGTGATGTCGTCTCGTCTTGGTGTAGCAACCTGTTCCTTCAACGGGGAATAACCTTCTGAGAAGACTCGATAAGAGACATTCTCCATCTTCCAAAAGTGACTATGGAACCACACCAATAGTAGCTGTGCGCATCCGATGAACCTTCCCTCCCCTGCTCTTCGACATGCGCTTAGAGATCTGAATGTTTCTGCTAAGATTGCCGGGATGGGCGTGACTCCCCTACTAAGCCGATCGAACAAATCAGAGACGGCCTCATCTATGTGCCCTAAAGCTCTAGGGAAAATTACCAAACCATAGATACCTAGAGCGAAGACATCCACTCTTTTCTTCACATCAGGGTGTGCTAATACTAAATCTCGCAAGCTTTTCCAAGGAACGCATTTACTGTCTCCTTTCTGTTGGATCCGGGCAGCGACCCACTGTTCGCTCATCCCTGTAATGCTCATCAATTTTTTTAATAATGTCGGGACACTAGCAGCTCTAGAATAGGCTTTGTCAATTTGAATCTTTGGACACCGAAGCAAGGTCGTATATTCTTCCACGGTGGGCACCAAGTCCACTTTTCCAAAAGTGAAACAACTGTAAGCAGGATTCCAAAACTGGGCTAGGGCTCGGAATAAATGCTTGTCCACTTTGACACCAAGTAGGTGAGACAAGTCCCTGTAATCACAGTAAAACATCTGCTTGGTCCCGTCGTCCCATTGATCCCATATTTCCTTCATTTCTCGCAGATCATTTTGGACTACGCTGATACGGGTGAAGTCCCATAACTCTGATACGTACCCTTCTGCAAGACTATCGCCTTTCTCTCTCCACATCGTCTCAGCCCATAATCGTACAGCTGCATTGTCTTCTACTTTATCAAGAAACCTCTTTTCCATGATAAGCTTTCTATCTATACTGAACGTGAATCGACACCTCTTTTGAAATGAAAATGCCATGCAATCACAAACAAAGCAAATTAGATCTAGGATTTAAAGTAAACAATAATAAATAAAGCATCTATTCGGTAAGCACTAGGGTCTGGAATAGCTCTATCTCGGTGGGTTCTTATAGCTCGCTATGTGTGGTTTGGTTCTAAAGTAAGGGTACCTGAACCAGCAGATTCCTCGATCCTCACCCATTATAGGCTCATATGGACCGAGTTCAGTTCAGGGGAATACATTTCCCTATGGCCATGCGGAGATGAAAATCTCACGAAGACATAGGTACGGATGTATCCCGGAAGCAATTCACTATCCCATGCGGAGGTGAAAACCTCACGAAGGCGTAGTTTCTCACTCCCACTTAAAAGGTGTGACCAACGGTCATGCAATGGAATGTGCGGAGGTACAAAATAAAATACAGAACACGATACAAATGTAACTCAAAACAAAAGAGATGAGAGGATCGTAAATTTAAATCGAATTTTCAACTTTCGACAAAAAGACAAGAAATAATCAACACGTGGCTTGACTCTCAAACAGTCCCCAGTGGAGTCGCCAAGCTGTTGACACCATTTTTTTGATGAAAATGGGAATGGGAGTCGCCACCAATCCTTTTTGATGAGGTGTGATCGGGTCACCTCGAAAAGTGGTTATTTTTAATAAACAATTTAATTTTTATCAAAACAATGATTTTGGTCTACAAAATTCAGAAAAATGGGTTCGGGAGTCGGTTACGCACGAGGAAGGATTAGCACCCTCGATACGCCCAAAATTGGTACCTAGTTGATTAATTAGTGTCTTATTGTCGAAGATTGAAAACTCGAAAAGAATTTAAAAATACGATCCCTCTTTATATTGTGTTATTTTAAAAATGACTCGGATAAATCAGAATAAAGAATGTCTTCTTATCTCGAATTAACAAGATGTCACATCCAGTAAGTTAGGACATGACACCTCGTATTTTGAGAGTAAGCTTGCCTTTTATTTTGTATTTAAACCGCATGCATTTTAATTTTTTAAAAAAAGGATATTCAGTTATTTAGAATCGACGCGAGAAAAATCGAAGCTCAGTGAGTTAGGGCACGATTTTCTCGAATTTTCTAAATATTGAATATTGCCATTATTATTGAAAGTTTAAAAGGGTATTTGGCCATTCGGTCGAACGAGAAATCGAAACCCAGCACGTTAGGGCACGTCTTCTCGAATTTTCCAAACGCGAAATATTGCCTTAATTTAAAACCTTCCCTTTTTGAATAATTGCGAGTACAATACTCGAACGAGATGCATTTGTTTTATTTAGGGCAAAATACAATGATTTATTATTGGAGTGTACAAAATTGAGCGTAACTTCGAAGTGATGAAATGAAATTGAATGATAACGGAACATGGCATAACAATTTACGAATAAAATGGTACATCCATGCATGACAAATATACAAGGATACGAATAAGCAAATTATAGTACGCACAACGGCAATGAACACACAACATATCTAATACAAATATCAATGACCTAAACGAACAAAACAAAACAATATATAAACTAATTTAAGAAAATAACGGCTCAAAATGAATGATTTGTGAAGGCATTTCAAAACAAATAATAACGTTCCAAATAAATAGAATATATATAAAATTAGACAATAAATAAATAATAAAAGAAACAATTGAAAATAAATAGTATATTTAAAATAGAACCAATAAAATAGTTTGGAAAATATACATATATGCGTACATAAAAAAACTTGAAAGATGTTCATACATAAGTTATAAAAAATGATATATATATATAAGAAAATAAATTTAATGTAAATAACTTCAAATAAATAATGACTGTAAAAACTTAAAAATAAGTAACGATAAAGAACATTTTCTACAAATAAATAAATTAAATAAACCGAGGATGAGGTTGGAATGAAATTAAAATTTGAGGCTTTAATTGCAAATAAATCAAGAAGGTCATAAGGGACCAAAATAGGATGCGCTTAAAGAATGAGGGACTGATTGGGAAGTATCCCCATTCCTTAAGCGCGCCGTTTTGCGCAGGACTAAACTGAGACAAGTGCAAAGAATATGGGGTCAAATTAAAAATGCTAAAAAGGGTAAAAGGACTGCATTGAAGACAGACAATAAAACTGAAGGATCCGCAGCGCAAATAACCCATTCGGCCTTGAGGACGCGCGGATCCTCTGCTTAATCGGGTCGGGTCTTTGGGTCAAACGCGAAACGACGCCGTTTTGGCTATCGTCACTTAAGCCCAAAACGACGCCGTATAGATACCCATATAAATAGCCTAATTAAAACAAAAAAAAAACAGAACATCAGCTCAGTTTTAAAAAAAAAACTTTGAGGGTTTCTCAAATCCTCTCAAACTCCCCTTCTCCGGTCCAAGGGTTCCGGCCGAAGGCCACCGTAGCGCCGCCGTGACTCCGCCGTCATCGGTGATCGGAGCAACGCAAAAGTCCGGTTTTTAACCCGATTTAAAGGCCATTTGAAGGCCGAAGCCTCTGGGCTCGAAGGCCGAAAGAAAAGAAACCCCCACGGCTTCCCTTCGGTCCCGATTTCACCGACCAAGGCGGTTCCGGCGACGGACCTTGCATGCGACCCTAGGTGAGTTTCTTCTCTTCCCTTTTATTTTTTATTTTCGTAAATAAAAACGGAAAAATAATATAAAAAAAATTAGATCTAAAACGCACACAAAAAAAAACGAAATAATCACCTTCTTTGATTCAAGATCTATATTTTATTGCTATCTTCTCTTTCTTTCTTTACAAGAAATTGCTTGTGGCTTTTATAGATTACAAACTCTTCATATCTGTTTCATTCTTTTCCTATTCGGCCTTTTTCTGTTGCGTGTGCTTCGTTTTGCAGGTGTCCGTGGCCGACAGTGGTGGCAGAAACGCGTGAGTGGAGGTATGGGCCGGAGGCGTGGCAGACGAGAAGGTGGGGCGGCACACACGCGGCGCTTGGAGGCTAGGGTTTCCTCTGATCTAAAATTTTTGTTTAAGTTTGGTGGGTTAGGGTTTTCCTAATTTTGGGCCTGGGTATTTTATTTATTTTGTTTTATTTTTTGGCACTAGGCCCGGGCAAAATGGGCTCATACAACCATGAAATGTATGAGGTATGCAACCATCTAGAGGTGTTCATGGGCCGGGTGGCCCGGCCCGGCCCGACGGCCCGCCCGAAATATGGGAGGGTTTGGGTAAAAATATAGGCCTGAAATATGGGCTTGGGCAAAAAAAAGAGGCCCGATTAAAAAACGGGCCGGGCCTCGGGCACCACTTTTTTGGCCCGGGCCCGGCCCGAATAATAAATTTTTTTATTTTTTTATTTTTTTAATTTTAAAATACTTTTAAAATACTTTTTTTAAAATTTTTTTAATTTTAAAATTTTTTTAAAATACTTTTTTTAATTTGTTTAATTTTAAAATATTTTTAAAATACTTTTTTAATTTTTATTTTAATTTTTAAAATAATTTTTTGGTATTTATTTAAAAAACGGGCCGGGCTGGGCCGGGCCCGGGCTTATGAATTTTTTCCCGGGCCGGGCCTGAGCAAAATTCTAGGACCATATTTCGGGCCAGGCCGGGCCCGGGCCTAGGACCCGGGCTGAAATTTTTTTCTGGGCCCGGCCCAAACTCGGCCCGACCCGGCCCGGCCCATGAACACCTCTACAACCATCACACCTTATGGTTCATAATCATTTAGCTTTAAGCCATTTCTTTGAGATATTAAAATATAAAAAGATATTAAAATATAAAAATATTTAAGTTAATTTTCAAAATTATCAAAATATACAAAAATATTATTTGTAAACAATGTGTTTATGTGTTGAATCAGAAGTTAATTTAGAATTATATTAATCAATTGAAAAATAAAAGAGTTAAAATAAAATTTATTTTTATTAATTATTTTAATTTTAACTTTAAATAATGTAGCAAATGAATTTATTTGTAGTGAAATCAATTCAGGATTCACAATAATTTATTCTAAAAATGTGTATTAAATTTTAATTTATTTTAAAATGAAGTAATTGTAGTATAATACACTCAGTAAGTTAATTTAGTATCGCATTAATACCTAGAGAAAAAAAATTTAATGACAAATTTGGTCACTAACGTTTGCATATTTTGTCAAAATGAGTCTTTTTTGGTCATCAACATTTTTTTTTTCAATCTGCTATTTTCTAATAGATTTAATGAAAGTACCGTTAAAAAAGTTAATAGGGATGATATGAAATTTCATATGTGGAATATTTTTAATGAGATGTAATTTATTACTTAGGTAATCCAATAAGATAATTATATGTGGAAAATAATAAATTAAATTAAATTAAAAATAATCCTTAATTTAAAGAAAATAAACGTAATTATCTAAAAAAATTTAACTCAGTAGAAAAATTTATCAGTAAACAAACATACAAAAGATTGAAATTTTTTGAAAGAAAATAAAGATTGAAACCTTGAATTTATTCATTAAATCTGTTAGAAAAAGCAAATTAAACAAAAGAACAAAGATTAATGGCCAAAAAAGACTCAAAAATATAATTAAGATCATTTTAATAAAACATTTAAACATTAGTATCCAACTTTATCATTAAACCTAAAATAATAATAATGGGGAATTCAACTCAGTCAATTTCTTTTAAATATAAGTTAGAAGTATTTGATCTGATATCTTAAACTAATCAATTATGATAAAGTTAAATTTCATAAATAATCAAATACCCATATGATTACAATTTAAAGATAAAAGAATTTAAATGAATAACTATTAGTTGATAAGTTTTCATTAAAAAATTGAAAATCCTCAGTGAAACTGGGGAACAATTCTAATATTAACAAAGGTAACCCCTCAACTTTTTTTAAGTTTTATCTATAATATTAGCTCCAATCAGAATCGATTAGTATAAGTATCAAATTAAATAAATAAGCTAAAGTTAATTGATAATAATCAGAATAAAACTGGAGGAAAATAAATTCAGTTATATGAAATGAGACTCAAACTTGAAATCTCAAAATATTAATACCTCAATCTTGGGCTTCATTAGTATAACTTCTCAGTTCTAATATTGAGTAATTTTATTCAATAAAACAAGCAAAACAAAAGTTATAGATTCTGATGAAGGAGACAATTGGTGACTTTAAGGATCAACTAGAGTTTTGATTTTAATTTTTATATATATATACCATTGCTATTACATAACATGACAATGATTATAGTCCACAAATATCATTATCTTCAAGAATAATTTAATAGAGGAGAGATACAAAATGACAATAACTACTACAATAAAGTTTTAAAAATTAATTAGAGATGCATCACTTTAATCAACTTCCTTACATTATAACCTCACCACCATCAAATTAACTAACGACAAACTCAGGCAAACAATTTCAACCAAAAAACACTTTTGCAAAAGCTAAAATTTTAGTGTTTTAACGTTATGGATTGTTGTTGGGGTGGAAATACACTTTTTTACCCCAAGCCCAAATATCTGGGTTTTGGAGTTAAAAGTGTAGTGAAAAGTGTTTTTTCATCCAAAGATAAAAAGTTAGGGTTCAGATGCTTTTGGTTTTTTACGTTCTTATTTATATTAATTATTTAAAATATATTTAAAAATTTGGATTAGTTTATATTTTATATATAATTATATTAAATTATTTAAATATTATTTATTATATTTAAAATTTTAAAATATTTCATGTATAATTAAATTTACAAATAATTAATTAATTATTAAAAAGTGTTTAAAATATATATTTTATGCATGATTATATTAGATTATTTAACTATTATCTAATTTAATTTATTTTTTAATTTTTAACATCATGTCTAAAATGAACATTTTAATTTCCCATTTCATTTTTTTTATAACAATGCCAAACACTTTAAATTATCAATACATCCTTTTTCACAACACTTTCTAAAAGCTTTTTTTCAAAACCGAACTTTTTAAAAATATTTCTCAACTGCAACAACAAAATCATGATTTAGTTTGAAAAGCTCATTATTTGTCATTGCTTTTGGTTTGAAATCATGATTTAAGTTGAATACTTTTCTACCTTAATACTATATCGAATCTAAATATTTTTAAAAAAAATTAAATTAAAACCCTTTTATAGAAAACAAAATCGACTTCAACAAAAATTAAAACAAAACTAAAAAAATTAAACTAAAACTACATTACTTTTAAAAATAATAATAAATTTTTATTTTTTTCAGAAACTATTTCCCAACAAATTTCTTTTTAAAAAAAACTAATTTTATTTTCGCTAAAAGAAAAATATCTCATAGGTGAAATGCTGAATGTCTTTACAAAAATGAGCATGACCATACCTTTTGCAAAGGAACATATCTTTTTTTGGGAATTAATTTATGCACTTTAATTGCTTATTTTTTCACTAAAAAAAGAATTTTGTTTTAATTTGAAAGTTAATATCAAAAGAATATATTTAACTTGATGCTATTAATTAGAAAATGTATATTAATCTATATTATATTTTAAGTGTTTGATTCACTGATTTATTTTTTAATTTAGTTGTGAAATTATTAAAAATTTATTATTTTTAAAAAGTAACTAATATTATTTTGAGAAAGTTTTATATATAATTTTATAAATTTGGTTTTTATATCCATTTCTTAACTATATCATTCTAACCAAAGTCTTACTTGAATTTTATAGTATTTTTTATAATTTTATTACATAATATTTCACTTATATTCTGAGTATGACAAAATAAAAATATAAATGAGAATTGACCGATTAAATTATGAACAAAATGTTTCGGTACACTGCCAATAGAATTTTTAAACTGTACAAGTAAAGTTGGATGATAACAAATGTCTTATATAGTATAATAAAATATTAAAAAATAAATATATAAAGAAAAAAAGACACGTGACAATTTTTTAACTGTGCTTGTAGAATTAAAAGATTTCACTACTAATGAAATACTAACCCTTAAATTATATGGTACCTAATTACCACTAAAAAGACATTTTGATTTAAAATTTTGAAAATTACATAGCAAAAGAATATCTCTGGTGTCACTTATTATAGGTTCTGATTATTGTTCCTTTTAACACAACGTTTAGAACTATCCTTAGCCCCTCCCTAACCAATAAATAGGAAGATAATGTGCTTCAGCGCACTCGAACCCACATCTTCCTGCACTAACAATAATGTCCATGCCAATCGAATTAATACTCAATCAACTAAAATTCATAAATTGTACCCACAAAAATATAAATAGAAATTAATATTTCAAAATAAATGGTGCCTAAATACAATATTGGGTATTATTTTGTTACAATAGAGAAGTTTTTTTTCTTCTGCATTTTGGTCCCCAATCCCCAGTCTATGCACATGTTAATTTTAGTATTATATTTAATTATTGTTGTTTCAACTTAGAGTAAAAAGGAGCTGAATCACAATAATTAAAATTAATCAATGCCATCACATGTTTCACTCTCTTTCCTTCTTAAAGGATAACTTTTTGTAATTTATCTCTTATAAGCAATGGAATGAATAGATTCAATTAAATTAGGGTTCTTAAAAGCAAATTGTTACTACAAATTATTACAAAACCGCAAAATTAAAAGCATAAGCTTGGGGTAAAATGCCATAAATCAAAGACATTGGATAGACTACATCTAGTTTCTTTGTTGTAGGTGAAGTAATTCGATATGAAAAGGGGAAGTGGATTTTGAGGTATAATTGCTTTTTGAGGAAGTATTCGATCTTTATTGCTGAGTTACGTGGCATACTGGATAGTCTACTTCTACTTCGAAAATAAAGTTATGATGAGGTTACCATCCAATCCGATAATCTTGAGGTTGTTGAAGCTATTTGTGACAATAAACTTGAATGCTCAAATTCTACACTAGTTAGAAGAATTCAATAGATTTTATCAAATGAAGAGAAATGGTTTTTGAGATACATTCTTATAGAGTCTAATAAGGTAGTGGATGCAATAGTAAAAATAATTTTTTCGAATGATGAAGACTTGCATATGTTTAACGACCCTCGTGTGGTTATTCAAGAAGCTTTAATATGATTAAGTCTATATAATCATTTACTTATTTTAATTATTTTACGAGCAAAAAGAAAAAGACATTGTACCTTTTTTCTTTATATATTTCAATTATTTTTTATTTTTAGCTTAAAATAAAATATTAATTCATCTCTTTTTGTACCCTCTAATTAAGAAAATAGTTCATAAATTAAGCATGGACGATGTAGGAACAACATGCCCAATGCTTAAATTTGCAATAAAAGCAGACATTACACTTCTTTTATATATATTTCAATTTTTTTAAAATTTTTAGCTTGAAATAAAATATTAATTTCATCTCTCTCTCTCTCTCTCTCTCTTTCTTTCTCTAATTAGGAAAAGACTTCAAAAATTAAGCAAGGATGATGCAAAAACAAATGAGCCATGCATAAATTTGGAATAAAAAGAATTATAAGAAGGGAAGCATATTTTATTCAAAGTTGTAGATTAATTAGTGATAAGTAATTGCTGCAATTTGAGAAGAGATAAACACATTTGACCAATTAACCAGATTCGATAACTCATCATAAATTAGTAATTTATTGTTAATAAAAAATTATGGTTGTAAAATTAGTAATTATTTAGTTCAGGAATCCTTAATGTTTATCTATTTTGTCATTTTAGTACTAATTCTTTTTTTTTTTGAAATTACTTTGACCTCAACATTCAAATTTTGGTTAAATTGTTTTTTTGCTGGGTAGAAAAGCTAACAAAATTGTTAATTTTTTAACCGTACTAATGTGCTAGCCCGCATGATAGTCTACATGTATTTCGTTGTCGATGTTGATAATTTTATTTAAAAAATATGAAGCTTTTTTAAATTTGTTGAATTTTTATTTTTATTAGGTACACATGGAATGTCATATATATGAGTTATTACATCAATGTCGTTAAACCTTTAACAGTTCAGTTAACTTTTCCATTTAAAAAAAGGTAATTTAACTCAAATTTAAAGGTTGAGAGCTAAAGTGATAAAAGAAAAAGAATTAAGACCCAAATGACAAATTAGATAAACGTTAGGGGTTGTATTTATAATTGTGGAGTTAGTTTATTTGATAACCAAGTTTTGATACATTCGACTTAATCAATTTAATTGATACATTCGATTTAACCGACGGTAAATTATATTAAAATACATTACTAATAAATTTATTATCAATTTTTAGGGAAAAATATAGAATATATATATAATTCGATTTGAACCAATTCTCATAAATTATTAATATAATTATTGATATAACATTATTTTATATATTTATATATTGCATATACAAATAATTATATTTAACCTATATAAAAATAAATTGATGTATTTTTTTAAATATATATGATTGAATCAAAATTAGAATTTCACATATACATTTGAACCACAATTAAAGTTTCATGTGTATAATTACTCTAAATTAAAATTTACTTATCAAATTATATATTAAATCAAAATTTATGTATAATTTTAATATTTATCTCTAAATTTTAAAATTAATATATGAAACATAAATATAAAAAGCTTCCATTGTAAGAACTTAATGATGTCCATAAGGAAATGATAATTACCATAATGTAAACCTAACCTGTACTATAAAATGTAAATTTACACATTTGAAGATGACCTAAAAATAGGAAAAAGTAAAATGAATATCTCTTGCATTTTATTTTATTTAGTCAGAAAAGAGTAAATTAATTTACATATATTAAATTAAAAAATAAATTAATTATTTTATTAAAAATTAATGTGATTAGTAGAATGATTAAATAGTGGTACATGACATGCTACGTGCATTTTATGTTAATATACAAAAATTAATTTTTAATAATAAAAATAAATAATTTTTTTAACAGAAAGATCAATCTACTCTTTAATATAATATATATAAACTAATATATTTAATTTTTTAAATAAATAAAACATGATATAATTTAATTTCTAATACAAGAATTACATAATACTTTTACCTATGGCAACTGTAGTAAATTATAAAACAAAATAACTTGGACCCACATTTTCTCTTTTGCCCTTCCCCTTCCCCTTCCCCTTCCCCTTCCCCTCCATTTTACAAATCACCTCTCTTATATATAACCCCCTACACAATCTCCAGTTTCACCATCTTTCTTTCAAAAACCAGCAAAAGAAAGAAAGAAGAAGCATCCCTTTATACCCCACTTTAAGTTACTCAAAATTTCCGTACTTTTATTTTTTGCATGGCAGTAAGTCTATTGTCACATGAGTTGTCTGACCTGTGTCTTGGGAAGCCAGCACTAAGGTCACTTTCCATCACATCCACCATTGCTGAAGCTCTTGAGGTCTTGAAAACCTCTGATGACAACTTTGTTAGTATCTGGAATTGTGATGATGTTGAGTGTTGTAGTAGATGTGTAGGCAAAGTTTGCATTGTGGATGTGATTTGTTATCTTTGCAAAGATGAAAATTTGGTATCACCTTCAATTGCTTTGAAACAACCAGTTTCTGTACTTTTACCTAAGATCCCTGGTCTTATTATCCATGTGGAACCATCTTGCAGGTATATTTATATACACACATGATTTCTAGCTTTTTTTTCTTCAATGTTTTATTTAAGTTTTGTTTTATCAATTTTCATAATTTTCAGCTTGTTAGAAGCAATTGATCTTATACTTGAAGGAGCACAAAACCTTGTGGTACCAATCAAAACCAAGGTGTTCAACAACAAGAGATCAAAACAGCAACAGAAGCCATTTTGTTGGTTAACACAAGAAGATATTATCAGATTCTTATTAAGCTCCATTGGTCTTTTTTCCCCAATCTCTTCTTTCTCCATTGACACACTTAACATAATCAGCCCCAATACCCTCACCATTGAGTATCACTCACCTGCCTCAGCTGCCATTGGAGCTATCTCTAGAGCTTTGGTGGAACAAACCTCAGTGGCTGTTGTTGACAGTGAGAGGACCCTAATAGGAGAGATTTCACCTTTCACTTTAGCCTGTTGTGATGAGACAGTGGCTGCAGCACTCAAGACCTTGTCATCTATGGACTTAATGGCTTACATTGACTGTGGAGGTCCACCAGAAGAGCTTGTCAAGGTTGTTTCAGCAAAGTTAAAAGAGAAAAACATGAATGGGATGCTTCAACATTTCACAGTTTCAATGTCTTGTGGTGGGTTTTCATCATCATCTTCATCAGATGAGGAATATTCATCATCTTCAATGGCGGTTCAAGTTTCACCATTTCCAAGGCCTGGAAGGATAAGTAGATCAATGAGTTATTCAGCCAGGATGGTAAGGAGATCAGAGGCAATTGTTTGTCATCCAAAGAGTTCACTAGTTGCAGTGATGATTCAAGCTATTGCTCATAGGGTGAACTATGTTTGGGTTATAGAAGAAGATTGTAGCTTGGTTGGGATTGTTACTTTTTCTGATATGTTAAAAGTTGTCCGGGAAAGTTTTGAAACCATGGCCTGAAAAGGAAAATGAGATGAGAAAGTTTTTTTGTTTTTTTAATAATTTTTGGTTGATCATCTCTGTCGATGCTAACAATGCTGAGAGAACTCAGTTGAGGCTGGTAGGAGAAGAATAAAAAAATGAAAAAGATTTGTGTGAATATTGGAATTTTTTTGTTTTGTTTGTTACTGTCATGTGAGAATTGAGATGATTTGGAGTTTGGTATTTCATTTCTGATAGTATATTTATATATATTTGTGAGCTTATCTCATCTTTTCTCTTTCTTTTTTAAGATTATATCAAACAACAAAAAGCAAAATGCAAAAGGATTTAGCCTTTTATTTCATGATTCTGGTTAAGAGATTCTTCCCCGTAGGAATTTAAAATCTCAAATTACATTGTACTCTTAAAAAAATATTAATTCGAATCTTAAAAATTATATTATTGAAAAAATAATTATAAATTTTGAACATTAGTTATAAATACGAAAATAAAAGATATTAAGAAGGTGGAGTTGAATTTAAAGAAGGCCACCCCTTACTAATTACGAACTGATCATAAATGGATCGAACTCTCGACTATTAATTAAATAAATAAACTCTTATCATTTTACTTGATTTCGTGATTATTACAACAATATTTAATGAATATCAACATTTACATTTACTTTAAACTTTGAAATCTAACATGTGAACACAAATGGAGTTGCTTTTATCCAGTTTGAAATCATTTTAATGATATTGAAGTTGTTCATGATGACAGTTCATGATGTTGCCAGCAGTATTGTCTAAACGACAGTGAATATATATATATATATACTGGCCTTTAAGAAGCAGCTTTTGAGCTTGCAGTATGGGGGGTTGGCATGGATTCAGATTAAGCTTCAAACAAATGAGATGTGTGAATGCCTGGGAAAGTGGAAAAAAAAGAGGGCATCTTCCCATTCATTGTGGGGTTTGACAATGACATTTGTTGAAAAAAAAAAGTGAAAGGTGATCTTAAACTCATCTGTAATCTTAAATTCAAATTTTTAATTTTTAAATTTTAAATTAAAAAATTATTAATATTTATTTAATGATAAAATATTATATTATTATTATTTTGATGAATTACAATAACAGGATAAAACTCAAACAACCAACACGATTAATATGACTCAAACTCAAGGCACACTTAAAGCGATGAACACTTTTAACTATCAGGTCATCACATAAAATTTAATATTATATTATTATTCATCGATAATATATAAAACCGATACATTAATATGGATCGGATATTATTTTTAAAAAAAATTATATATATTATACTTGGAGGAAAGTAAGATACCCACAATAATGATAGTGGTAATTCACACCCAACCCTGTTAACCATGACTCAATTGAACTTGGAATTGGATTCTAGGGGAAATTTCGATATTTAATAGGTTTGAGTTGGAATTTTAACATGTGATTTCTTGCAGAATTTGTCTATAAATTAAGTGATGGCCTATTTTTTTTTTTAAAAATTAATCTTACCTTGCAACCCATTTTATTAAAGAAAAAAATTAATGGTTATATTAGATTATAAGATATGAAATGATAAATTTGAGATAATAGAAATTACTAATCATCTCTATATATTTTTAGATTTTAAAAATATAACAAAACTCTTAGAATAATATTTGTTATTATGTAAAAATAATAAATTTTCAATAATTTTATAATTGAATTGATCTGATAGGTAAAAAATTGAATCAAATTCTTAAATAAAAATAGTTTAAACAAATATTATTATAAATAAATTTTAATTTTTATTATTAAATAATAATAAGGATAAATTTACAAAATTTTGGTCGAAATCCCCTATCCATGAAAAAGTATATTTTCTTTATTTAATGATCTTACAATAGAATAATATTCTTGGTACCAACCAGAAGTCAGCACAATTTGATTCCAACTAGCATAATATTTGTACCAACTAACTTAAATACATTACATATGAGATTTTTTTTATACTTTTCATGTCTCTTTTATAGTTTATGTTCAAAATTTGTGACAGTTGTCTCCAAAATTCGAATCATGTTCTTTCCTTGAGAATGCAACATGCCTTTAGATCTTATAATGTTATAAATAATCATTGGATATATATGATTATTATGTGTACATTAAATGTCGAGTTTTTTAATTAGCATAATAACAAATTAAATCCTTAATGTTTACATATTTTATTGCATTTACTTTTCTGAGTTAAATTTGATTCTCAACCTTTTAATAAAAGTCGAATTTGACCATCATTTTTAATGAAAATGCCGACTAAAACGTTAAGCTTTTAATGAAAATATCAACTAAAATGTTAAATTTTTAAACATAGCAACCCACATGGTAATTTATGTGTACCTCATGCTAATTTTTTATGAACTTTTTATAATTTAGTTTTATTTTTTAATATTTTCATAATTTTTAAATTATTTGTTGACGTGTCATATAAGACAAATAATATCATATCGAATTAAATTACACATGGACTGTCATACGAGTCACCAAACCAACATCGTTAAAAAATTAATGTTTTAATCGGTCATTTAAAAAAGTGATTTGAATCCTTTCAAAAAATTAATGGTCAAATTTAACTAAAAAATAGTTAATTTGAAAAAAAAAATGTATCGATAGAAAACTAAATTTATCATTATGCATTTTTAATTTTAGAAGGAAAATGGTTTATTTATTTCCTATTTTAAAAATCTCTTTTTTTGGCAGGTGTAAAATAAACACCTATGGAGCAGTCAGTGATCAGCAGAAACAATAAGAGACAACTAAAATGAGGCTAAAAATGTTGAAAGATGAAACAAA